>NC_057803.1:183328001-183368967 GCF_018294505.1 Triticum aestivum | reverse complement strand
GGCGGACATGGTGAAGGAAACATGAGGGGAAAGAGGGGGAGGACGAGGGCCTCACAGGAAGCAGAAGAGCAGCTCGGGGAGGCCGAGGGTGGTAGGAGTTGGGGCGAATCGAGGTGGACGGTGACGGGGGGAGAAGCTCGATGGCGATGATGTACTACTAATCCCGCCCGATCCGTTGAAGTAGCATGTGCAGAAGGATGTAGCGCAGCTCCTGGACCTCCATGGGCAATGTGGGGTGGCTCCGGAGCACGACCTCAATGGTGGCACGACGACGGTGGTCACGGGTGACGGCTACAGTGAGTGAAGCGGCTCAAGGGAGGGAATGGTTATGCTAGGGTTTGAGGAGGAGGCATGGGTGTCCCTCATATGCTTCGGGGATGTCTCGAACGGCATGTGGAGGGCGCCATGGGGATGGCCTCCACGCAGCCTCAAGCTTCTGTAGCAGGAGGTAGAACACATTTGGGGGGATTGGGCTGGGCCTCCCAATAGACCTAGGGCCCTGGTACACATAGATAGGTTCTTTTCTTTCTATTTATTGTCTATCTTGTATTTACTCCATATTTTGCATTTTAAATAAATAACAATTATTTTTTTGTTAGATACAAAACTTATCACATAAATCAAGCACAATTTATTTTCTGAAGAGGCCCACAAAGTTTCAAGTCAATTGGAATTGTATAACTATTTGTTTAAAATGAAATGGCTATTTTATTTGTTGTTGGACAACTTTATATTTTACTAGGGCTTACTCGATGAGTCAAATGACGTTGGTTTCAACATGACAATGGATCACGGGGGTTCATATTAAAATCCGAACATTTTAGTTTTATAATTTGAGGAAAATAACAATTTGATTTATCTTTTAAATTTGAATTTGAGGTCGGTTTGGAACAATGTGATGATTTGCAAAAAATAATTGTGATCACATGGCACCATTAGCTGGAGTTTACTATAGCGTGACACCCGGGGTGTTACATGACTGCCCAAGGAAGGTCTTGTGCCGTGTGTCTACAACGCCGGAACATTTCGAATGAGTGTTCATCGAGTGCTCAAAGGATAGGGTATGTGGTACTTTTGCTTCGGTTGTGCTCTCGGATTCGACTGGTTGTACTCACATAAATTTTTATTGTGTAGAATGGATGCAATTGGTATTGGGAAGAAGAATACATCGATATATTGATAGAGCACAATTTAGTAGATGAACATGCACTTGTTGCTAGAATAGAGGCTAGAGATGAGACTAGTGCACTTGTTGCTAGAATAGAGGCTAGAGATGAAACTAGATGCGAGGAAGCAACATCTATTTCTTTAGACTCAAAGAAAAAAGAAACACGCAAGATCGAGCCTCCGAAGATCAACAATGAATACATCGAGAAGACTCTAATCCAACTTACGGGAGCAGTTATGGAAGTTGGTTATCTTCTAAAATGTTTTGTGGTTCTTGTTTTTTTTGGTCTTGCTATTCTACTCAAAATTTGGTGATGTGCTTCCATGTATCAACAATCAATGACAAAAATAAAAGATATGTGTTTGCAAAAAAATATATGCGGACGGGATGCGGCCAAAATGCGGCCGTGCGTTGGGCGCATGGCCAGCGCATCCACAAATCCGGGTGAACACGACCCCATTGCCACCCCCAAACGGATGAGAAGCAGACGAAATGGACGTCCATTTGGGGTCACGCGTTGGAGTTGGCCTGAGGGCGTCTTCGACGCCTGGTTGGACGATAGGTGGACGGTGGTATTCCCAGCTCACTAGAGTTAAGCCTTGGTGCTTGCATTTATCCTGAAACTTATTTCAAATTCTGGTGCTTACATTTATCCTGAACTTATTTCAGGATTTTCGGCGATGCACATTTATCTTGGACTTATTTCAAATTCCAGTGCTCGTATTTATCCTGAACTTATTTCTGGATTTCCGGTGATGCACATTTATCCTGGACTTATTTCAAATTCTGGTGCTCGCATTTATCCTGAACTTATTTTAGGATTTTCGGTGAAGCGCGTTCAGCAGAAGGAGACATTTCCGTCGACTACGAGACGTCTATGATGACTTCATAAAATCTTAAGATGATATGTCGGCTCAGTCTCTCGGAGATGCTCAGAGGATAGGATGTGGGTGTGTTTATAGAGGTGAGTGTATGCGCGTATGTATGAGCGCCTGCGTCTATACTATGTTAAAAAACACGGTATCTGGGCGTTGCTTATTTAATGTCGGGAGCGATGTCATGCAGAGATAAGCTTATTTCATGTCAAGAGCCGGACGAATGGTGGCATGTGGAGAGAAGCTAAGAAGCAAGCCGACTACCATGTTGCTTCAAAAGCTGACTCCAATGAGAGCTCGCGTCAGCTCAAGCGGTGCTCCCGGCTGTCATGTTGCTTTAAATGCTGACTCTAGTGAGAGGTCTTGTCCGCTCTAGACCAACATGAATGCGGTAAGAAGGCTTATACATCGGGGCACGACACTCTCGACCATCGTGTTGCTTTCGCCTTCTGTCGTGCCGCTTCGAATGCCTAAGTGGGAGGTCACGTCCGCTCTGGGCCGACATAAAGGTAGCATTGACTTTTTTGTTGGAAGAACTCCCTCTGGTTCGATAAATATTGGTTTTCTATTGAGAAAGATACTTATTGCTAGGTTACTTCACCCTTATATTTGGGGTTACCCAACCACTCTTACGACAGAGCAAGGAAGATTGTTGGCGCCATTGCCGACGAGTTTCCTCTCAAACAAGCATGTCCTTCACACTACCACATTACATCCTTGTTATCTATCTTGCGTGTTACTTTTTGTTCATTGATTACTTTCTTATTTGCTTGCCAAAAAACTAGAAAAATACCAAAAATATTGAAACTTCAGTGTGCCATCCTTATCTCTCTCACACACAACAAACAAGAAATAATCCTACTTCATACGGATAATTATGCATCATTTTGTAAACTTTTTAAACTTTCTACACACTATGAACCGACAACTAATAATAAAGAAGTTATAAAAGAAAAGGCTATTAGAGTATGCTCATTGAAAGGAAAGTACGATTGGGATAAACATGATAATCTTTATGATTCAAGTGATGTAGATGACACACTTGATGAAAGTATTGCTTTTTATGGTGACACCATGTGTTATAAGCACTATTGAGGATGATTTTGTTATGCCTACTACTTATTATGATGATCATGATTGGGGATATACTTATGATATTTCTTGTGATCTGGAAATTTATTTGAGTCTTGTGATGAATCAATTGTTGATAACCTTACCGACCAACACCAGGGGGTTCGTCACCGTCGGATAAGTCCCTATAGTTAGACCGTACACCCCGTGATGGATAAGAACCAACAATCAATCTTCGATTGGACAGGAGAAGTTGGCCTTCCTGCATTCGGTTGCGTCCTAGGATACCATGACTCCCATGATGCCATCAATGCTACGCTTATTCAATGACATCATTATCTAGTTAAATACGACAGTTACTAGAAGTAATGGTCACGGACAGTCAGTCGTGCCTTAGACCATCAATAGCACTAATTACCAACCTGTTATGACACCCTCCTAGCGCACAGGGTACCGGGTTGAGGGTTGAACTCTCCCATATTGTAGCCTGCGCCAAGAGAAAGAACACCACATAGGAGTAGAGTGTTACCTCCCGACGAGGGCCTATAAATCCTTGAGTGTACTCCCATCCGCACTGATCGGTAGATACAATTTCCTTTTCATTCACACCCCCATAGTATTGTCAGGCTTATAACCACGATAAGCACCATCCGCTAGACCATCACCCCATGTAGAACATAGACTTGAAAACTATCCCAACCACTTCATAGAGTTAGACAAACACTACTTCTGGATGCTGCTAACGCGACACTACGATCAAAGACCCTTCGAGAAACTGTGTGTGATGCCATAATCGCAAACAGTGTTGTATGAAAACCGTCAAAAAAGGTGAAAACGTTTGCAATGGAGGATGCATCAAACATGGTTCAGATTTTAGTTGCATGTGCGATCCAGGGCATACGGTTTAGTCCAATGAACTGTTTGCGATGAGGCGGAACAAAAGAAACGGGCAGCCAGATGAAGGCGTGTGCGATATAGAGCATACGGTTCACTCGGATGAACTGTTTGTGAATAGGCAACACAAAAGAAATGGGCAGCCAGATGAAAGTGTGTGCGATATACATCATACGGTTCACTCGGATAAACTGTTTGTGATTAGGCAACAGAAAAGAAACGGTCAGCCAGATCAAGGTGTGTGTGATTGAGAGCATACGCTTCTGAAGATTAACTATTTGCGATTAGGCAACAGAACAGAAACGGGTAAGCCAGATCAAAGTGTCTGCGATTGATGGCATACACTTCACATGGATGAACTGTTTGTGATAAGCCACAAAAACTGAAACAGTTAGATAGATCAACGTGTGTGCGCTAGACGGGCACACCCATTCTAATTAAAAGACGTGTGCTGACATTGCCTATTGCGGTGCACCCTATGGTGCAAACGCCACGTACGCGGCCGAGAAGGCGTACATGCCCACATTACGCCTTCCAGGAATAGTGCTGCACTTATAACCGTCAGTAAATTTTGAGCATGCGTCCCGTCACATTCCAAATTGCAAACCTATTCACATCGATCGAAACCTAAACGGTTTCCGACTTAGGAGCATATTACTATGTGGTTATAAATACTACTACTCCAAGATGACTGCACATTCCTCCTCAACTCCTCATCCATAAAAAGTCAAGAACAAACAAGTCATTCATCATCGTTCCCTTGCGTCCGCCATGGCCAACGTGAGTTCTGGGTCGAGAGATTGCGACCAGGGAGATGCGATATTGGAAGCGGGAGCATGAGAGATGTCCTGCCTCGCCACGATAGCAGCCAACATGTCCCGCCGCACGGCCGTAGCAGCAGAGAGGTCCCGTCGTGCTACCGAAGCAGCACGGAGGACTCGCCATGCTGTCGATGCAGCAGACTGGTCCGGCCACACCGCGGAAGTAGAAGAGATGTCCCGCCGCACTGCGAATGCAGCAGAGATGTCCTCCCACGCCGCGAATGCAGCAGAGATGTCCTCCCACACCGTGGCAGCCTGGGAAATTGCCTCGCGGGCAGGCGAGGACTCTTACAGGCGCATGTGTGCCCTCGTCCTCAGGCAGATGGATCAGATCTCCAGGTGGGCGAGGTTGCAGGATGACCTGCAAGCCTCGTTTGAACAGTCTACCGACGTCATCCGACAACTAAATGAGAGCAATGTGAAGCTCCGAGCCGAGTGCGACCTGCTGAGGGCCAAGATCCTTGGAAATGCGGAGCAGTAGGAGCAGACCACTGCCTTGTTGAAGAGGACCGGCATCATTGTCGAGAAACTTATGGATGAGAATGCCATGCTGCGCATCGAGCGTAGAAGGCTGGTGGAGGAATCAGTGGATGCTCTCAAGCAGCATCTTGAGGACAAGAAAGAGCTCGTCGCCGCCCGTCGTGGAGATTAGTTCCTGCTATGGCTTCCTTCTTCTTTTTCCCTTGTGTATATCGGGCGTTGCCGCATGTGGCTTTTTTAATTTTGTTTATAAATATGTAAGATAATTATTATCCAATGTCATCATCCTTATATTCATCATGCTTGCTATAAGTCGCAGTCGATGCTATATAGGTCCGTCGGATCTTACATCAAGATCTGTGCAAAACTTTCTTTTCAGATTTTTATTTTTCTCTCTTAAATCTCAGTCCACTGAGACATATAGCCACGCCGTAGAACAGGTGCTCGGGCGCCATTAATGGAGACGTTGGGAGGAAGGTGCGCGGTGGGTAGTGGTCAAAAGGGCTCTCCTCCCGATGAGCATGCGCAGGGATCTGATCGCACGCCTCCCGTACTCAAATAGCTACCCCGCACGACACCTCCTAGCCAATAAAAAAGGGGACGCATGGACGCACGTAATTGGTAGGTCGAATGCCTACGGTTTCAATAATACTTGCGTTTCTGATTTGCAAAGTGACAGCACTTGTTCCAAAATGACTTTGTTGATTGTTAATGTGTGCGCCTTCACAAATCGAACAGAAAAATTACCACAACATGTTGGTGCCATGTCATGAGACCATGCCAAGTTTCATGATTTTCAGGCATGTTTTCGAATTATAGGAATTAAAAAACCAAGTTTCTCAATCTTTCCGACCGAGCCACGACGCCCAGATGTTTGAATTTCACTCCTATCTCTTGCATGGGACCTAGAAATTCACTCAAGGACACACATGTGATTTTTCAAACAACTTTGGTGCACTGGAACATGTGCTTGTAGTTCAAATTTGAATTATGCACATTAAATGCCCAGAAACTCAACTAATGTATAAAAAAGGCCAAACGAACCCGGAATAATTCCAAAATTTAGCACGGTACTTCTATTTGGTCTAATATGGCTGTGTAAAAAATTTAAGGCGGGAGAAGGCAGTGTACGTTGTTTCGCACATGAAGGTGACACGTTCCCTCTCGGAATCAGGAGCCTTCTTGAGGGAATCTCCGGTTTGCAAGAAGTTACACCAACGCTTGTCCCAATTCGGGCAAAAAAATTACTGCAGCATGTTGGTGCCATGTCATGACACCATGCCAAGTTTCATGATTTTTAGGCGTGTTTTGGAATTACAGAAATTAAATAACCAAGTTTCTCAATCTTTCTGGCCGAGCCACGACGCCGAGATGTTTGAATTTCACTCCCATATCTTGCATGGGACCTAGAAATTCACCCAAGGGCACACATGTGATTTTTGAAACAACTTTGGTGCACTGGAGCATGTGCTTGTAATTCAAATTTGAATTATGCACATTAAATGCCCAAAAACACAATTAATGTATAAAAAAGGCAAAACGAGCCCGAAATAATTCCAAAATTTAGCACGATGCTTCTATTTGGTCTAATCTGGCTGTGTAAAAAAAATAAGGCGGGAGAAGGCAGTGTACGTATGTCGTTTTGCACATGGAGGTGACACGTTCCCTCTCGGAACCATGAGCCTTCTTGAGAGAAGCTCCGGTTTGCAAGAAGCATACACCAAAGCTTGTCCGAATTCGGCCAAAAATATTACCGCATCATGTTGGTGCCATGTCATGACACCATGCCAAGTTTCATGATTTTCAGGCGTGTTTTGGAATTACAGGAATTAAAAAACCAAGTTTCTCAATCTTTTTGGTCGAGCCACGACGCCCCTATGTTTGAATTTCACTACCATCTCTTGCATGGGATCTAGAAATTCACCCAAGGACACACATGTGATTTTTCAAACAACTTTGGTGCACTGGAGCATGTGCTTGTAGTTCAAATTTGAACTATGCATATTAAATGCCCAAAAACTCAATTAATGTATAGAAAAGGCGAAACTAGCCCAGAATAATTCCAAAATTTAGCATGGTACTTATAGTTGTTCTAATCTAGATGTGTAAAAAAATAAGGCGGGAGAAGGCAATGTACGTATGTCGTTTCGCACACGGAGGTGACACGTTCCCTCTTGGAACCAGCAGCCTTCTTGAGGAAAGCTCCGGTTTGCAAGAAGCTTACACCAAAGCTTGTCCCAATTCGGCCAAAACAATTACCGCATCATGTTCGTGCCATGTCATGACACCATGCCAAGTTTCATGATTTTTAGGCGTGTTTTGGAATTACATGAGTTAAAAACGAAGTTTCTCAATCTTTTCGGCCGAGCCACAACACCCAGGCGTTTGAATTTCACCCCAATCTCTTGCATGGGACCTAGAAATTCACCCGAGGACAGATGTGATTTTTCAAACAACTTTGGTGCACTAGAGCCTGTGCTTGTAGTTCAAATTTGAATTATGCACGTTAAATGCCCAGAAACTCAATTAATATATAAAAAGGCGAAACGAGTCCGGAATAATTCCAAAATTTAGCATGGTACTTCTATTTGGTCTAATGTGGATGTGCAAAAAAATTAAGGCGGGAGAAGGCAATGTACGTGTGTCGTTTCGCACACGGAGGTGACACGTTCCCTCTCGGAACCACGAGCCTTCTTGAGGGAAGCTCCGGTTTGCAAGAAGCTTACACCAAAGCTTGTACCAATTCGGCGAAAAAAATTACGACAGCATGTTCGCGCCATGTCATGACACCATGCCAAGTTTCATGATTTTCAGGCGTGTTTTGGAATTACAGGAATTAAAAACCAAGTTTCTCAATCTTTTCGGCCGAGCCACGACGCCCAGATGTTTGAATTTCACTCCCATCTCTTGCATGGGACCTAGAAATTCACCCAAGGACACACATGTGATTTTTCAAACAACTATGGTGCACTAGAGCACGTGCTTGTAGTCCAAATTTGAATTTTGCACATTAAATGCCCAGAAACTCAATTAATGTATAAAAAGGCCAAACGAACACGGAATAATTTCAAAATTTAGCACGATACTTCTATTTGGTCTAATCTGCCTGTGTACAAAAATTGAGGCGGGAGAAGGCAGTGTACGTATGTCGTTTCACACACGGAGGTGACATGTTCCCTCTCGGAACTAGGAGCCTTCTTGAGGGAAGCTCCGGTTTGCAAGAAGCTTACACCAAAGCTTGTCCCAATTCGGCCAAAAAATTTACTGCAGCATGTTGGTGCCATGTCATGATACCATGCCAAGTTTCATGATTTTTAGCCGTGTTTTGGATTGACAGGAATTAAGAACCAAGTTTCTCTATCATTCCGGCTGAGCCACGACACCCAGATGTTTGAATTTTGTTCACATTTATTGCATGGGACCTATAAATTCACCCAAAGACACACATGTGATTTTTCAGCAAACTTTGGTGCATTGGAGCATGTGCTTGTAGTTCAAAGTTGAATTATGCACATTAAATGCCCAGAAACTCAATTAATGCATAAAAATTCCAAACAAACACGGAATAATTCAAAATTTAAACACGACACCGATGTACTAGTTGCATGTTCACTGTACGTAAATGTTCTAGCAATTGAAACACCATCCTTTCCCTTTGTAACACCATTTTGTCTTTCAAAACATAATGAAAAAAATCATATACCACAAATAGTTACTAGAAAGAATCATGTGGGATGCGATATAAAATATCTTGGCGCACCGTCTTGTCTGGCTTACGCAGGAAGCTTCATCGTCTACAGTCCACTGCCCCGCTTGAACCACACTTGCGCGCCAGTTTCTCGCGGCACCGAGCGAAATTTTTTTGCCACCGCGGAAATATCTATCTCCCCGCCCCTCCCTCTACCAAAAGCCACATTTCCATTGTTCCTCCTCGCTTTCCAAGTTCAAACCTTCACTACTGCTTATTGGCAACTCAGCCTCCTCGCCGACGACCCTTCTTCTTGCAGCGCCTCCTCCTCGCTGGCTACCCTTCTTCTTGCAGTGTTGCCTCCTCGCCGGCGAACCTTTTTCTTGCAGTGCCGCCTCCTCGCCGGTGACCCTTCTTCTTGCTGCGCGACCTCCTTGCCGCTGACCCTTCTTCTTGCTGCATGGCCTCATCGATATGGTCAGGTAATCCACACCCCACCCACACCATCCTCCTGCTTTCCTGTCCCACATGCCCCGACTGACGGAGCGACACCTTCCACCGGAATCACTACCCCCTCCTCCAATTAAGCGCTGCCCACAGCCATTTTACACGTAGTATAACGTGGAGCTGAGTAGCATGCGGCCGCACGCGCGAACGAGGTTGCTATGGCTGACATGCATGTCGACCGCCAGATCTTAGAGGAGCACCTCGTCTTCGAGGCCACCGTCGACACCACCGCGCGGTTGTCTACTTTAAAATACAGCTCGTGATGTTTTCTCGAGGCCACCGCCAGTGCCTTCTAGTGATTTGTCCTCTATAATGTTAATATGCAATCGGATGTTCAGTTAACAATTTGGTCCTCTGAAATGTAATGTTCAGTTAAAACTTTGGTCCAACAATTGCTAAATTTTGTAGTACTGTTCTCAAGCATTCTTTGTTTTGTTAACTGTCTTATCTTCTAGTACATGTTTCTATTCTGCAATGTCATGCTCAATTAACTGTTTTGGTTCATTTGGTCTGCTGTCCATTTAACTGTTTGGTTCAGTTCTGCAATTTGATTTTCATTTGCCGTGGGTACAATTTTGTATTGTTATGCATGTGACACCAATCGAATTTGGCTGTACTCAATACATATTCTACTGATAGTATGGCAACTCTCAGTTAGCCTGATCAAGATCTTCCTTATGTGTGTTGCAGGGAAACAATGGGAGACACTGCGGTTTACCATCAAGGTTTGTTCAAGCAGGGTCCTTTGGCTAATAGCACATTATTGTGCAGTTGCAGGAATCATTCTAATATTTAGGTTTCTTACAATTTGGTCTTGCACATGTAGGTCCTGCTATCAAAGGCTTAGACCCACTGTTCGACCCATTTTGCATATGCAGAAATGAGATGTCCATGAATCTAAGTCAAGTCAAGAAACTCAGAAAGATTATTAGGATGAAGAAACTTGCGACGGATAACAGCACGATCTTTATTTGCACAATGAAGAAGACATCAGTCAACTATAGGATGGTACCAACTCTTTTACCTTGTTTTTACCCCTTGCGCCATTTCAAAATTTACAACAGCGATTTATGCATAGCTTTGTTTTCAGTACTTTTCAAAGCAGTTCACCGATGATTACCTCTCAAACCACCTGCATGGTCAAGAGGCCAGGAAGGTATTCATTCAATACCCACGGTACAATATTGAAGTCTTGCTGAAGAGGACGAAGGTTGGGCCGGCAATTATCCATAGCCACTGGCCTAAAGTTGCAAGGACATTCAACATCACTGAAGGCTCAATATTTTCCTTCCACCTCTGCAGTTTCCTAGATGAGATTCATCTGTCTATTTACCGTGTATGATGCTACTTTCCAAAGTTTTTTGATGCTGCATGTGAAACTTGGTGCTGTTGTGTAATGGCGTAACTGAGTGCCGAAGCTATCTGATGTAATTCGATTATGAAATCCTGGTTGCTTTTATATGAATATGAAATATCTGGCGTGTTTTATAAGAAATATCAGTTTGATTAGTACATGGATTATCAATAATAGGCTAATTACCCTGCTTATTGGGGTTTTCTATTGCAAACGGTTACTCAGACATCACTATGGGTGATGAACTCAAACAACCCGCACGGTTTCTAGAAAGAAGGCGTGTTTGATCAACTAACAATCACACACGGCTTCCGGTAGCAAACTGTTTGCATTATGCCACCTTGCACACACGTTTCCACACAAAGAATTGTGTGGGATGTACATACCTACGGAAATGATTTTCTGGGATTCACCGTGTCGGATGTACATACCTACGGAAATGATTTCTAGGATTCACCGTGTGGGATGAACATACCTACGGAAATGATTTCTGGGATTCACCGTGTGGGATGTACATACCTACGGAAATGATTTCTGGGATTCACCGTGTGGGATGTACATACCTATGGAAATGATTGGGTTTCCATGCCTCGCCCGATCGCACATGGCCCCAACCTGGGTCCTACGAGGGCTATCCCCGACAATTTTTGGGTTGTATGGGAAGGACCCCCCTATCGCCCTCACTCACTTGGCGACGGTTCCAAATGCTGTCCCGGAAAGGGGTTTTAAACCGTTTGTTTAGGAGGTAGTTGTACCAGTGAAACCAGACCATGCAATAGAACAAAACCAAATAAGATATCAAAGTTGCAACACCAATAGCTAGATAATAGCTCTCCTTGAAAGACACACCAACTGCCAAGATCTGAAGGGAACCAACAAATCTAGGGACATGGACTCTCACATGACCTTTGTCGACACTGGATCAGACGTCGTCGGGGTAGGGAGAGACCTTATTCCAACATGCTATCACCGCCACCACCTTGTCGATGTCGCCAAGGAAACAAAAACCTAAAAATAAAATAAAAGGAGGTGGACGGGTCCCCACTCCTCTTGCCGCTGACGAGGCCGCCGGACCGGAAGAGGAGGGGGACCATGACAACGGCGTGTAGGGAAGCTGTGGTGGCGAGCGGCTAGGGTTGGAGTCGTGGGATCTTGGTAAGGAGGAGGAGATGTAAATCAGGAAGGTATTTAGGGCATCTCCAACACTGACCCTCAAATCACCCGCATCGGTCCGAACCACATGGTCCGGACGTGTTTCGCCATCCAATGCGGTACCCCATATGTCCGTGGATCGGTCCAAACGTCTATTTTCCCCGCAAACTTGAAGCAAATGATACGTCTCCGTCGTATCTACTTTTCCTAACGCTTTTCCTCTTATTTTGGACTCTAATTTGCATGATTTGAATGAAACTAACCCGGACTAACTTTGTTTTCAGCAGAACTACCATGGTGTTGTTTTTGTGCAGAAATAAAAGTTCTCGGATTGGAATGAAACTTTGTGGAGAATTTTTATGCAATAAAAGAAAAATACTGGAGCCAAGAATCACCGGAGAGGGGCCCCGGGGTGAGCACAACCCACCACGGCGCCCCCCCTCAGGCACGCCCAGGTGGGTTATGCCCACCTGGTGGCCCCGGAGACCCTAAGTCCAACTCCATAAATACCTATTTTTCTAGAAAAAATCACAGAGGAAGAATTATCTCATTTCACGATACAAAGCCACCTCCACCTCCTGTTCTTCAATGGGAAGCCATATCTGGAGTCCGTTTGGGGCTCCAGAGAGAGGGATCTTCGATCTTCATCATCACCAACCCTTCCTCATCATCAATTCCATGATGCTCCCCACTAGGAGTGATTAATTCCTTCGTAGGCTCACTGGTCGGTGAGGATTTGGATGAGATTCATCATGTAATCGAGTTAGTTTTTTTAGGGCTTGATCCCTAGTATCTGTTATGTCCTGAGATTGATGTTGATATGGCTTTGCCATGCTTAATGCTTGTGATACGTCCATTTTGCATCATGCTTGTATGTCGGTATTTATTGCATTATGGGCTGTTATTACACATTATGTCACAATACTTATGCCCATTCTCTCTTATTTTACAAGGTTTACATGAAGAGGGTGAATGCCGGCAGCTGGAATTCTGGGCTGGAAAAGGAGAAAATATTAGAGACCTATTTTGCACATCTCCAAAAGTCCTGAAACTCCATGGGAATTATTTATAGAATATATAAAAATATTGGGTGAAAGAAGTACCAGAGGGGGCCACCCACCGTCCACGAGGGTGGGGGCACGCCCTACCCCTCTGGGTGCGCCCCCTGCCTTGTGGGCCCCCTGGTGGCCCTCTGATGCCCATCTTTGGCTATATGGAGTCTTTCGTCGAGGAAAAAAATCATAAGCAAGCTTTCGGGATGAAACTCCGCCGCCACGAGGCGGAACTAATACAGGGCTCCGGCAGAGCTGTTCTGCCTGGGAAAGTTCCCTTCGGGAGGGGGAAATCATCACCATCGTCATGACCAATGATCCTCTCATCGGGAGGGGGTCAATCTCCATCAACATCTTCACCAGCACCATCTCATCTCAAACCCTAGTTCATCTCTTGTATCCAATCTTTGTATCCAAACCTCAGATTGGTACCTGTGGGTAGTGTTGATTACTCCTTGTAGTTGATGCTAGTTGGTTTATTTGGTGGAAGATCATATGTTCAGATCCATTATGCATATTAATACCCCTATGATTATGAACATGAATATGCTTTGTGAGTAGTTACGTTTGTTCCTGAGGACATGGGACAAGTCTTGCTATAAGTAGTCATGTGAATTTGGTATTCGTTTGATATTTTGATGAGATGTATGTTGTCATCCCTCTAGTGGTGTCATGTGAACGTCGACTACATGACACTTCACCATTGTTTGGGCCTAGAGGGAGGCATTGGGAAGTAATAAGTAGATGATGGGTGCTACCTGTTGAGCACTGCGTTGGTTTTCCCTTGAAGAGGAAAGGGTGATGCAGTAAAGTAGCGTAAGTGTTTCCCCCCATTTTTGAGAACCAAGGTATCAATCTAGTAGGATACCACGCTCGAGTCCCACGCACCTACACAAACAAATAAGAACCTCGCAACCAACGTGATAAAGGGGTTGTCAATCCCTTCACGGTCACTTACGATAGTGAGATCTGATAGATATGATAAGATAATATTTTTGGTATTTTATGATAAAGAGAAATAAAGATGCAAAGTAAAATAAATGGCAATAGAAATAGCTAAGTGTTGGAAGATTAAAATGATGGAAGATAGACCCGGGGGCCATAGGTTTCACTAGTGGCTTATCTCAAGAGAATAAGTATTATGCTGGGTAATTGAATTACTGTCGAGCAATTGATAGAATTGAGCATAGTTATGAGAATATCTAGGTATGATCATGTATATAGGCATCACGTCCGCGACAAGTAGACCGAAACGATTCTGCATCTACTACTATTACTCCACACATCGACCGCTATCCAGCATGCATCTAGAGTATTAAGTTCATAAGAACAGAGTAATGATTTAAGTAAGATGACATGATGTAGAGGGATAAACTCATCCAATATGATATAAACCCCATCTTTTTATCCTCGATGGCAACAATACAATACGTGCCTTGCTGCCCCTACTGTCACTGGTAAAGGACACCGCAAGATTGAACCCAAAGCTAAGCACTTCTCCCATTGCAAGAAAGATCAATCTAGTAGGCCAAACCAAACTGATAATTCGAAGAGACTTGCAAAGATAACCAATCATACATAAAAAATCAGAGGATATTCAAATATTGTTCATAAATAAACTTGAGCATAAACCCACAATTCATCGGATCTCGACAAACATACCGCAAAAGAAGATTACATCGAATAGATCTCCAAGAAGATCGAGGAGAACTTTGTATTGAGATCCAAAGAGAGAGAAGAAGCCATCTAGCTAATAATTATGGACCTGAAGGTCTGAAGTAAACTACTCACACATCACCGGAGAGGCCATGGAGTTGATGTAGAGGCCCTCCGTGATCAATGCCCCCTCTAACGGAGCTCCAGAAAAGGCCCCAAGATGGGATCTCTCGGGTACACAAGGTTGCTGCGGTGAATTAGGTTTTCATGGTTCTCCTGGATGTTTGGGGGGTACGTGGACTTATATAGGAGGAAGAAGTAGGTCGGTGGAGCAACGAGGGGCCCACGAGGGTGGAGGGCGCGCCCAGGGGGGTGGGCGCGCCCCCTGCCTCGTGGCCTCCTCGATTGTTTCTTGACTCCCACTCCAAGTCTGTTGGATCACGTTTGTTGAGAAAATCACATTACCGAAGGTTTCATTCTGTTTGGACTTCGTTTGATATTCCTTTTCTGCGAAACACTGAAATAGGCATAAAAACAGCAATTTGAGCTGGGCCTCCGGTTAATAGGTTAGTCTCAAAAATGATATAAAAGTGTAAAATAAAGCCCATTAACATCCAAAATAGATAATATAATAGCATGGAGCAATCAAAAATTATAGATACGTTGGAGACGTATCAATGGGTTGCTAGAGTGACAGAAGCTTAAACCTTAGTTTATGTGTTGCTTCGTAAGGGGCTGATTTGGATCCATATGCTTCATGCTATGGTTAGGTTTACCTTAATACTTCTGTTCTAGTTGCAGATGCTTGCAATGGGGGTTAATCATAAGTGGGATGCTTGTCCAAGTAAGGGCAGTACCCAAGCATCGGTCCACCCACATATCAAATTATCAAAGTACCGAACGCGAATCATATGAACGTGATGAAAACTATCTTGACGATAATTCCCATGTGTCCTCAGGAGCGCTTTCCTTTATATACGAGTTTGTCCAGGCTTGTCCTTTGCTACAAAAAGGATTGGGCCATCTTTCTGCACCTTATTTACTTTCATTACTCGCTACTCGTTACAAATTACCTTATCACAAAACTATTTGTTACCGATAATTTCAGTGCTTGCAGAGAATACCTTACTGAAAACTGCTTATCATTTCCTTCTGCTCCTCGTTGGGTTTGACACTCTTACTTATTCAAAAGGCTATGATAGATCCCCTACACTTGTGGGTCATCAAGACTATTTTCTGGCGCCGTTGCCGGGGAGTGAAGCGCCTTTGATAGGTGGATTTTGGTAAGGAAAAATTTATATAGTGTGCTGAAATTTACTGCCACTTGTTACTATGGAACATAATCCTTTGAGGGTCTTGTTCGGGGTATCTTCACCCCGACCAGTAGAGCAAAGAGTTGTTCCTCAACCTACTAAACCTACTGAAAATGTTTACTTTGAAATTCCTTCAGGTATGATAGAGAAAGTGCTAGCTAATCCTTTCACAGGTGATGGAACATTACATCCCGATTTGCACCAAATCTACGTGGATGAAGTTTGTGGATTATTTAAGCTTGCAGGTATGCCCGAGGATGTTATCAGGAAGAAGGTCTTCCGTTCATCTTTGAAGGGAGATGCATTGACATGGTTGAGGCTATGTGATGATATTGGATCATGGAACTACCAACGATTGAAATTGGAATTTCATCCAAAGTTTTTTATCCTATGCATCTTGTTCATCGTGATCGTAATTATATATATAATTTTTGGCCTCGCGAAGGAGAAAGCATCGCTCAAGCTTGGGGGAGGCTTAAGTCAATGTTATATTCATGCCCCAATCATGAGCTCTCAAAAGAAATGATTATTTAAATATTTTATACTCGGCTTTCTCTCAGTAATCGCTCCATGCTCGATACTTATTATACTAGATCTTTTATGATGAAGACTATTGAATTCAAATGGGATTAATTGGAAAGAATTAAACGCAACTCTGAATATTGGGACCTCAACGAAGGTAAGGAGTCAGGTATAACACCTAAGTTTGATTGTGTTAAATCTTTTATGGATACCGATGCTTTCCGTGAATTTAGCAC
Organism: Triticum aestivum; assembly: GCF_018294505.1. Lineage (NCBI taxonomy): Eukaryota > Viridiplantae > Streptophyta > Magnoliopsida > Poales > Poaceae > Triticum > Triticum aestivum. The sequence goes on along the minus strand of NC_057803.1, from coordinate 183,352,178 downwards.
TAAATATGGACTTGACTCTGAGATAGTAGCTTCTTTTTGTGAATCCTTTGCTACTCATGTTGATCTCTCTAAAGAGAAGTAGTTTAAATATAATCCTCCCATTGAAGTAAAAGTAGTTGCACCTGTTAAAGTTGAAGAAAATACTATCACTTATAATGATTTTGTTGTTCCTACTGCTTATATTGAGAAACCACCTTTCCCTGTTAGAATAAAGGATCATGCTAAAGCTTCAACCGTGGTCAACAAAAGTAATATTAAGACACCCAAACCCCCTGCGCAAATTAAGGTTGAACCTAGTGTTGCTATGGTTAAAGATCTCTTGGCCGATAACATTGATGGGCATGTTATTTACTTCTGCAATGAATCTGCTAGAATTGCTAGACCTGATACTAAAAATAAACATAGACCTGTTGTAGGCATGCCTGTTATTTCTGTTAAAATAGGAGATCATTGCTATCATGGATTATGTGATATGGGTGCTAGTGCAAGTGCAATACCTCATTCCTTATACAAAGAAATTATGCATGATATTGCACCTTCTGAGATAGAAGAGATTGATGTTACAATTAAGCTTGCCAATAGAGATACTATTTCACCAGTTGGGATTGTTAGAGATGTTGAAGTCTTGTGTGGGAAAGTTAAATATCCTGCTGATTTTCTTGTTCTTAGTTCCCCACAAGATGACTTTTGTCCCATTATATTTGTAGGCCCTTCTTGAATACTGTTAATGCTAAGATAGACTGCAACAAGGATATTGTTTCTATTGGTTTAGGGGATATGTCTCATGAGTTTAATTTTGCTAAATTTCGTAGACAACCCCATGATAAAGAATTGCCTAGTAAAGATGAAATTATTGGTCTTGCTTCTATTGCCGTGCCTCCTACTGATCCTTTAGAACAATATTTGCTAGACCATGAAAATGATATGTTTATGAATGAAAGAAGGGAAATAGATGAAGTATTCTTTAAACAGGGACCTATTTTGAAACACAACTTGCCTGTTGAAATCCTAGGGGATCCCCCTCCACCAAAGGGTGATCCTGTGTTTGAGCTTAAACCTTTACCTGATACTCTCAAATATGAGAAAGAGATATATCCTGTTATTATTAATGCTAACCTTTCAGAGCATGAAGAAAAGAAATTATTGAAAACTCTGAAGAAGCACCGTGCTGCTATTGGATATACTCTTGATGATCTTAAGGGCATTAGTCCCACTCTATGCCAGCATAAAATAAAGCTGGAGAAAGACGCTAAACCAGTTGTTGATCACCAACGACGGTTAAATCCTAAGATGAAAGAAGTGGTAAGAAAAGAAATACTAAAGCTTCTGGAGGTAGGTATAATTTATCCCGTTGCTGATAGTCAGTGGGTAAGTCCTGTCCATTGTGTCCCTAAGAAGGGAGGTATTACTGTTGTTCCTAATGATAAATATGAATTGACCCCACAAAGAATTGTTACAGGTTACAGAATGGTAATTGATTTCCACAAATTAAATAAAGCTACTAAAAAGGATCATCACCCTTTACCTTTCATTGATAAAATGCTCGAAAGATTATCCAAGCATACACATTTTTGCTTTCTAGATGGTTATTCTGGTTTCTCTCAAATACATGTGTCAAAAGAGGATCAAGAAAATAAAACTTTTACTTGCCCTTTCGGTACCTTTGCTTATAGACGTATGCCTTTTGGTTTATGTAATGCACCTGCTATCTTTCAAAGATGTATGACTGATATATTCTCTGACTTTTGTGAAAAGATTGTTGAGGTATTCATGGATGATTTCTCTATTTATGGGACTTCTTTTGATGATTTCTTAAGCAACCTTGATCGAGTTTTGTAGAGATGTGAAGAAACTAATCTTGTCTTGAATTGGGAGAAGTGCCACTTTTATGGTTAATGAAGGTATTGTCTTGGGGCATAGAATTTCTGAAAGAGGTATTGAAGTTGATAAAGTTAAGGTTGATGCTATTGAAAAGATGCCATGTCCCAATGACATTAAAGGTATAAGAAGTTTCCTTGGTCATGCCAGTTTTTATAGGAGGTTCATTAAGGACTTTTCTAAAATTTCCCGGCCTCTGACTAATCTCTTACAAAAAGATGTTCCTTTTCTCTTTGAAATACTTAAGAAAGCTCTGGTTTCTGCACCTATTGTTCAGCCTCCTGATTGGAATTTACCATTTGAAATTATGTGTGATGCTAGTGACTATGCTGTAGGGGCTGTTCTAGGACAAAGAGTTGATAAGAAATTAAATGTTATTCAATATGCTAGTAAAACTCTAGATAGTGCCCAAAGAAATTATGCTACTACTAAAAAAGAATTTTTAGCAGTTGTATTTGCTTGTGATAAGTTCAGACCTTATATTGTTGATTCTAAAGTAACTGTTCACACTGATCATGCTGCTACTAAATATCTTATGGAAAAGAAAGGTGCTAAACCTAGAGTTATTAGATGGGTTCTCTTGCTCCAAGAATTTGATTTGCATATTATTGATAGAAAGGGAGCTGAGAACCCCATTGCAGACAACTTATCTAGGTTAGAGAATGTTCTTGATGACCCACTACCTATTGATGATAGCTTTCCTGATGAACAATTAGCTGTCATAAATGCTTCTCGTACTGCTCCATGGTATGCTGATTATGCTAATTATATTGTTGCTAAATTTATACCACCTAGTTTCACATACCAGCAAAAGAAAAAGTTCTTCTATGATTGACATTACTTCTGGAATGACCCACATCTTTATAAAGAAGGAGTAGATGTTGTTATTAGACATTGTGTACCTGAGCATGAACAGGAACATATCCTATGCAAGTGTTACTCCAAGGCTTATGGAGGACACCATGCTGGAGAGAGAACTGCACACAAGGTATTGCAATCCGGTTTTTATTGGCCTACTCTCTACAAGGATGCCCGTAAGTTTGTCTTGTCTTGTGATGTATGTCAAATAATTGGTAATATTAGCAGACGTCAAGAAATGCCTATGAACTATTCACTTGTTATTGAACCATTTGATGTTTGGGGCTTTGATTATATGGGACCTTTTCCTTCCTCTAATGGGTATACTCATATTTTAGTTGCTGTTGATTACGTTACTAAGTGGGTAGAAGCTATTCCAACTAGTAGTGCTGATCATAACACCTCTATTAAGATGCTTAAAAAGTTATTTTTTCGAGGTTTGGAGTCCCTAGATACTTAATGACTGATGGTGGTTCACATTTTATTCATGGTGCTTTTCATAAAATTCTTGCTAAGTATGATATTAATCATAGAATTGCATCTCCATATCATCCACAGTCTAGTGGTCAAGTAGAAGTTAGCAATAGAGAGCTTAAATTAATTCTGCAAAAGACTGTTAATAGATCTAGAAAGAATTGGTCCAAAAACTTGATGATGCATTATGGGCTTATAGAACTACATATAAAAATCCTATGGATATGTCTCCATATAAAATGGTTTATGGTAAAGCATGTCACTTACCTCTTGAACTAGAACATAAGGTATATTGGGCTATTAAAGAGCTCAACTATGACTTTAAACTTGCCAGTGAAAAGAGGCCTTTTGACATTAGCTCACTTGATGAATGGAGAACTCGGTCCTACGAGAATGCCAAACTGTTTAAAGAAAAGGTTAAAAAATGGCATGACAAAAGGATACAAAAACGTGAGTTTAATGTAGGTGATTATGTATTGTTATACAACTCTCATTTAAGATTTTTTGCACGCAAAATCCTCTCTAAATGGGAAGGTCCTTACGTCATCGAGGAGGTCTATCATTCCGGTGCCATAAAAATCAACAACTTCGAAGGCACAAATCCGAAGGTGCTGAACGGTCAAAGAATCAAACATTATATCTCAAGTAATCCTATAAATGTTGAAACTAATGTTATTGAAACTTAAACCCCGGAGGAATACATAAAGGACACTTTCTAGAACGTTCCAGATTCCGAAAAGGAATAGGTACGTGGTACAGTAAGTAAACCGACTCCAAAACAGTTCTAATGGCAATTTTTCTCTGTTTTGGAATATTTAAGAAAATAGGAAAATAAGAAGCAGACCGGAAAGGACATGAGGCTTCCACGAGGGTGGAGGGCGCGCCCTACCCCCCTGGGCGCGCCCCCTGTCTTGTGGGCACCTCGTGTGCTCTCCGGACTCCGTTTTCTTGCATGATACTAGTTTTTGTCGGCAAAAATCTCACTATATAATCTCCCGCAGGTTTTGACCACCGTATCACGCAAATATCCTCGGTCTTTGTTTCGAGCTATTTCTGCTACAGATTTAGAGCAAGATGTCTTCTCAAGAGTCAGTCGGGGAGAGCCGGGTGTCTCATCCGACACCGGGGCCAAGAGCAAACAGCAATGCTGATCCCTTTGGGCCATCAACCGAGGATGAGATGGAGGCTGACTTGCAAAGGATAGATGCCATGTAAGAGGATGAAGAACTATGCAACATCCTTGCGTGAAAGGAGCTTTAGCCGTCGCGGGCAAGCTCCATAAGGAAATAATGGACCTTAAGCAGCAAGTCAATAAGCTCGAGGAAGAGAATCGTATCTTGAGGGGCATCATGGCCAAGAATATCACATCACCACCCCCGAAGAAGGAGACATAAACACATGGGTATGGGCACTCCCCTTGGCAACTGCCAAGCTTGGGGGAGTGCTCTGGTATCATATCACCATCACACTTTTATCTTTACCATTTTTCTTAGTTTGGTCCTTTTGGTTATATCTTGATCTAGTAGAATAAAGTTTTGGTATGATCTAGTTTTTAGTTCAGCTTTATTATCCTTCTATGTAATTGAGTCCGTGAGCTATATATAATAAATATTAGTGCTGAGTCAAGGGCTTGACTATTTTCCTATGATCTTGAGGGATAGAATAAGAGAGAAGAAATAAAAAGAAATAAATGGATCATGTGGATCTTATGGAGAGTAATGAGCCCACATATAAAGAGTATGATGAATAAAAATTGTTGAGAGTTGACGAACATAGTTTTGGTCATCTTGCAATTAATAGGAAGTAATAAAGAAAGAGAGGTTTTCACATATAAATATACTATCTTGGACATCTTTTATGATTGTGAGCACTCATTAAAACATGACATGCTAAAGAGTTGTTGTTGGACAAGGAAGACAACGTAATGGGTTATGTTTTCTTACATCTGAGATAAATTATATTGTCATGGATCATCCAACATGTTGATATTGCCTTTTTGTAAGTGCATCTAGTGCCACCCCTAGTTGGTTTTGGAGTATTGATGACAAACCTGGTTGAGGGACTAATGTGTTTGTGAGAATTGCAGGATAACACAGGTAGTAGTCCCTCATTGATTCGGTTTACCTACCGGAGATGACCCCTAAAAATGTGTGAAGACATTGAAGATAATGGTGGTATGTGGAGATGTTCACATTGAAGACTATGACATGAGAAGACATCGCATGAAGTCTTTGGAGCACGAAGACATAGTTGTTTCGTAGTTTCATTTTCTTCTTTGTTGAGTCATAGGAACCACCGTACTGTTAAGTGGGGTCCAAGTGAACAAATTCAGAGTGACTAAAGTGATGCTCAACCAAATCCTAAGTCTTCGAACGAAGACAATGAGAGCAAATCTTATCCAGAGCTAGATAAGTCAGCTTTATTTGTAGCCCAAGTCAAGCTGCCACGTGTGTTTGAAATCTGACCGTTGGAACACCTGTCAGTTCCTTAGTGACCCAGGGTCATTTCGGACAAATCAGGTCGGGTTGCCTAGTGGCTATAAATAGCCCACCCCCTATACCATAAATTGGTGGCTGCTCAGAGTTAGTTCACGGCTTTTGTCGTTTGAGAGCAACCCACCTCCGAAGCCTTTGGGAGAGAAATCCTTGCAAGGACAAAGCCCTAAACACCCAGAGCCAAAGAGTGTTAGGCATCACTGAAGTCTTTTTGTCTGTGTGATCTGAAGACTTGTTACACTTGAGGACTGTGAATCCTCCAGCCGGTTAGGTGTCATGTTCTGAGCATCCAAGAGTCATTGTGGATCACCGGTGAACAAAGTCTGTGAAGGTCTGGAAGTCTACCTTGAAGACTTACCTGAGTGATTGGGCGAGGACTGGGTGTCCTTAGCTCAAGGGGAATAAGGTGAAGACACGGTCTTCTGAGTTGAATCTCACCCTCCCTAACCAGACGTACAGTTGTCACAACAACTGGAACTAGTCCAACAAATCCTTTGTCTTCACCAAGCAACTGGTTCTATCTCTTCCTTTTCTTTACTTACAGTTTGTCTTCGTGAAGTCATTGCCTGCTTGCATTATCTGTTTAACTTCATTGTGTGACTACTTGTTCTGATTGGCTTCATACTATCTTCCATCCTGATCCATACTGCCTAGCTGCTAATAGTCTTCGTGCTTTCACTTCATTAAATACTTGACTATGGCTTGCCTAGTGTAGTCTTCCTTCCGCTGCATGATAATAGGTTCATTTATATCGTTTGTCTTTGAAACTTTCATGTTTTGAAGACTTTCGTAAAAATCGCCTATTCACCCCCCTCTAGTCGATAACTAGCACTTTCAGTTGGTATCAGAGCAAGGTACTCCCTTGTTCTGTGTGATTCAGTTTAACCACCTGGAGTTTTAGCTATGTCGACTACGGGGATAATCAAAGTCTCCGTTGCGTGCACTGTCTTTGATGGCACTGATTACCCTACTGGACGAATAAGATGCGCATGCATCTTGAAGCCATTGATGTCAATCTATGGTATGTCGTCAAGAACGGTGTTCCCAAGACTGGTGATGGTGTCACCCCTGCTGATGTCAAGAAGTTGTTCAAATGGATTCTACTGCCAAGAACATCATCTGTGGTCATCTGACCAAAGGACAGTATGGCCGTGTGAGTGCTCTAGAAACGTCGAAGCTAGTCTGGGACTGGCTCTCCAAGGTCAACGAAGGTGTCTCAACCCAGAGAGATCAAAGGATCAGTGTCCTTCGCAACCTCTTCAACCGCTTCAAGAGAAACAACAATGAGAATGTTCAGCTCATGTTTGATCGCCTCACTGACATCACAAACGAGCTTCATGCTCTTGGCGCTACTGAGATCACCAAGCATGAAATCGTCAAGACACTCCTGAGATCACTTGACAGCTCGTTTGACACCCTAGCCCTGATGATTCAAGAACGCCCTGATTTCAAGACACTCGATCCGTCTGACATACTTGAGAGGCTCAACACACATGAGTTTCAGCTTTTTGAGAAAAGAGATATCTACGGTCCCAACTACGGCCGAACTCACGCTTTGAAGGCAAAAGCTGTTTCCTCATCTGAAGAAGAATCTGACTGCAGTTCTGGTGATCCTGGAGACATTGGAAAGGAGCTTGCTATGCTTGTGAAGAAGTTCCAGAAATTCACCAAGAAGAAAGGCTTCAAAAAGGCTTCACGATCCAGCTCAAGAAATGATGAAGCTTCTACTCATGACTACAAGAAGAGAACATGCCACAAGTGCAAGAAACCTGGTCACTACATCTCTGAGAGTCCGCATTGGGACAATGAAAACAACAAGAAGAAGAAGAGCAAGGAATATGATTCTGATGACAAGAAGAAGAAGAAATCCTCAAAGTTTTCTTCCAAGTCTTCATCAAAGTCTTCATCACACAAGAAGAGCACATCTGGCAAGGCTCGTGCTTTTGTTGGCAAGGAGATGGATTCAGAGGAGGAGTCTTCTTATGAGGAGGCGGAGGTGGAGTCCGAGGAGGAGTCCGACTCTGGCGTTGCAAGTCTGTCTATAGCCTACATTGCCAAGTCCATCTTCAACACTGAAGACAATGGATCCGTCACCTATGCTGATGCTAATGACAAGGACGACTCCGCTCCCACCTATTGCTTCATGGCACGTGGTGCCAAGGTAAACTCACGCGATGCTTACTTTCAAACATCAAGTGAAGATGACTCTGATTGTGAATCCAAACCCAGCTACAAAAGACTTGCTAAAATTGCAACTGAACAACAGAAAGCTATGGAACATATTCAAAAACTGTTAGACAAAAGCGATGACATGTTGGACGCGGAAATGACCCGATCTTAGTCCTTAATTGAAGACTTAAAAAATCTTCATGTTAAGTATGAGGAACTTGAAAGTAGACATGAAACGCTCTCAACAACTCATGAAAAGCTTTCCTATGATTATCTTCAAAGGAAGCAGGAACTTGAGAAATTGAGAGAAGTTCATGAAGATCTTCAAAAAGAAAACGAGTCACTTCGCGCTCAACAGATCAGTCCCGCTCAGGAAGGATTTGAACCACCATGTCTAAAATGCCTTGAGTGTGATAACGCTACTTCTATTGCTGAATGTTCTACTGCTGCTACTGTTGCAATATCTTCAATTGTTGATGTGGTAACTAACCCTCTACTAAGGATGCCACTACTATTGCTGATGAAAATGCTAGGTTGAAGACATTGCTTGAGACAGGGATGTACAAAAGTCTCAAAGGGCATCAGACACTATGTGATGTCCTCAAAAAACAGATTCTGAACCGAAACCCTAGGAAACAGGGTGTTGGGTTCGAGAGGAAAATGAATGTTGATGGTTCTTACTGGAAGCCTGAGCAGTACCCCAAAACCACATGGGTTGCTGAAAAGGAACCTTCAGTGGATCCATCTGCCCTATCTGGCTTCACTTGTGCTAACCCTATTATCATTGATGAATCCTTTGATGCAAACTATAAACTGTTTAAGAATCAGAATGGTGAAGCGTTTGCCAGGTATATTGGTACTAACTGCAGGAATGGGACACCTATGAAGAAAATCTGGGTGCCGAAAAGGTGTCTGGAGAATCTTCCTGTGAATGTCGTCATGACACCACAAGGGAAGAAGACAAACCCCAGACCAAAGGCTTCATATGGTCCAAAGGCTTCATACAGACACATGACTCACCTGAGTCACCCTAACGCTGATGTTTTGCAGGGAAACTATACTGAGGACTATGAATATGAGCGTGTTTCAAACGTCCATGTTCATAAAACCAAGAACTACTCTACTGATTCTTATGAGTATTAGTCACCTCCTGCAAGACTATTTGCTAGGGCTCCAAAGCCAAAGTTCTCAGATGCTGCAGTTAGACTCATTGCTTCGAAGCCACCCTTGAAAATGTGGGTGGTTAAGAAGACTTAACTCTCTTTTGCAGGGAAAGGTCTCCAGCCGGTAATCAAAGGCGTCAGATGCTATTGCTGGGGACCTAAACCATCTTGTGGGGCGCAAGATTGAATGTCCAAATGGTCTTATTATGTATTTCGTTCCTGAGTCGCTTGCTATTCATCCTATCAGTCCTAACCTCGATCTAAGCTTTCATAATCCACTTGCTCGTCAAATGTTTATGCTTCACAATACTCTTCGTGAAGCCTATCCCCCTAACTGCACTGTAGGGTATGACACTAGCTGCTCCAGAATGGATTATTGATAGTGGATGCACTAACCACATGACTGGCGATCGAAGTCTTCTCATGGACTCAACCTTACGTCCATCTGACAAGAGTCACATCACATTTGCTGACACTAGTAAAAGCAAGGTATTGGGTATAGGTAGAGTTGCAATCTCAAAGGATCAGTGATACGTCTCCAACGTATCTATAATTTTTGATTGTTCCATGCTATTATATTATCAACCTTGGATGTTTTATATGCATTTATATGCTATTTTATATGATTTTTGGGACTAACCTATTAACCCAGAGTCCAGTGCCAGTTTCTGTTTTTTCCTTGTATTAGAGTATCACAGAAAAGGAAAATCAAACGGAGTTCAATTGACCTGAAACTTCACGGAACTTATTTTTGGAAGGAAAGCAACCCGGGAGACTTGGAGTCCACGTAAGGGAATCAACGAGGAAGCCATGAGGCAGGGGGCGCGACCTCCACCCTCGTGGGCCCCTCGTGCCCCCCTGACGTACTTCTTCCACCTATATATCTCCATATACCCTAAAATGATCGGGGAGCACAATAGATCGGAGTTCCACCGCCAGAAGCGTCCGTAGCCACCGAAAGCCAATCTAGACCCGTTCCGGCACCCTGCCGGAGGGGGAATCCCTCTCCGGTGGCCATCTTCATCATCCCGGTGCTCTCCATGACGAGGAGGGAGTAGTTCTCCCTCGGGGCTGAGGGTATGTACCAGTAGCTATGTGTTTGATCTCTCTCTCTCTCTCTCTCTCTCTCTCTCGTGTTCTTGATTTGGCACGATCTTGATGTATCGCGAGCTTTGCTATTATAGTTGGATCTTATGTTTCTCCTCCCCCTCTACTCTCTTGTAATGGATTGAGTTTCCCCTTTGAAGTTATCTTATCGGATTGAGTCTTTAAAGATTTGAGAACACTTGATGTATGTCTTGTCGTGCGTATCTGTGGTGACATGGGATACCACGTGATTCACTTGATGTATGTTTTGGTGATCAACTTGCGGGTTCCGCCCATGAACCTATGCATAGGGGTTGGCACACGTTTTCGTCGTGATTCTCCGGTAGAAACTTTGGGGCACTCTTTGAGGTTCTATGTGTTGGTTGAATAGATGAATCTGAGATTGTGTGACGCATATCGTATAATCATACCCATGGATACTTGAGGTGACATTGGAGTATCTAGGTGACATTAGGGTTTTGGTTTATTTGTGTCTTAAGGTGTTATTCTAGTACGAACTCTAGGGCTATTTGTGACACTTATAAGAATAGCCCAACGGATTGATTGGAAAGAATAACTTTGAGGTGGTTCCGTATCCTACCATAATCTCTTCATTTGTTCTCCGCTATTAGTGACTTTGGAGTGACTCTTTGTTGCATGTTGAGGGATAGTTATATGATACAATTATGTTATTATTGTTGAGGGAACTTGCACTAGTGAAAGTATGAACCCTAGGCCTTGTTTCAACGCATTGCAATACCGTTTGTGCTCACTTTTATCATTAGTTACCTTGCTGTTTTTATATTTTCAGATTACAAAAACCTTTATCTACTATCCATATTGCACTTGTATCACCATCTCTTCGCCGAACTAGTGCACCTGTACAATCTACCATTGTATTGGGTGTGTTGGGGACACAAGAGACTCTTTGTTATTTGGTTGCAGGGTTGCTTGAGAGAGACCATCTTCATCCTACGCTTCCTACGGATTGATAAACCTTAGGTCATGCACTTGAGGGAAATTTGCTACTGTCCTACAAACCTCTGCACTTGAAGGCCCAACAACATCTACAAGAAGAAGGTTGTGTAGTAGACATCAATCTCTTTTCTGGCGCCGTTGCCAGGGAGGTTAGCGCTTGAAGGTATATCTTTAGATCTTGCAATCGAGTCTTTTAGTTTCTTGTTTTATCACTAGTTTAGTTTATAAAATAAAATTACAAAAAATGGAATTAAGTTTTCCTCATACGCTTCATCTTTTTAGTATCTTTCGTGAGTATGATGGAAAGGAAAATTGTGCCAAAGTGTTAGAAGAAGAATGCATTAAAATGTTTGGCACTAAATATTTGAATGATGAGCATGATTGGAATGTTGTTAGTATGAACTCCTTGAATATCCATGGTACTAATGATGATTGCACTAGTTATGATGAAAATGTCTCCTATAATCTAGAGGAAATTTATATGTATTGTGCGGTGAATTGCATTGAAAATCCTTATATTGCCAATTACATAAAGAAAAGAAAACAAATAGAAGATGAAGAGAACACTAATGAAAGGGAAGAGACTTCCCAATATTCTGCTATTATTTCTTATGATGAATCAAGTAACGAGGAGGGGCCTTCTATTCAACCAATCTCATTAATAAGGAGCTCCAAAAAGAGGATTTAACCCACACATGATGTGGTGAAGAAGAAGAAAAGAAAAAGGAAGAGAGGTAAAAAGATATCTCTCCCAAATAATGTTTCTCCTATTATTGTTGTGCCTCATGAGAATGAATCAAAAGTGATTGAGGAAGATGATGCACTTGATGATGATCTCGTTATGCCTATTGCTTGTTGTGATGATTATGATTGGGAAGATATTGATACTTCTTATGATCTTGAAAATCTTTTTGGCACTTGCTTGGAAGAATATGATAATTGCTATACTATTGGTGCTATCCATACTATTAATTATGAGAGTGATTATGCTTATGACATGAAAAGGCCCAAGCTTGGGGATGCTATGTTTGATGAAGATGATGTTTTTGAGAATATATTTGCTGCAACTAATGTTTGTCCCAAGCTTGGGGATGCTACGTTTAATGAAGATGATATTTTTAGTCTCCCAAGTTTTGATATGCAAATTTATAATGATGATAGCATGCCTCCTACTTATGATCACTATTGTGGTGATACTTATGCTATAAAAAGTAGTGATTATATTTATAAAACTTGGCATTATTATGGTTACCCCTTTTCTGAACATTACTCTTTAATGTGGAAACAATTTATAGTATTCAAGTCTCTTATGATACTCCCACTATTCCGAATGAGAAGAATTTTGCTTATGTGGAGAGTAATAAAAATTCTATGCTTGTAGATCATGAAAATAATACTTTAGGTGATGGTTATATTGTTGAATTAATTCATGATGCTACTGTAAATTATTATGAGGGGGGAATATATGCTTGTAGGAATTGCAATAATATCAAGTTTCCTCTCTATGTGCTTAAAGTTTTGAAGTTATGCTTGTTTTACCTTCCTATGCAAGTTGATTATTGTTCCCAAAAGTTGTTTGCTCACAAAATCCCTATGCATAGGAAGTGGGTTAGACTTAAATGTGCTAGTCATATTCTTCATGATGCTCTCTTTATGTTTCAATTCTTATCCTTTATGTGAGCATCATTGAAATCATCATGCCTAGCTAGGGGCGTTAAACGATAGCTTTTGTTGGGAGGCAACCCAACTTTATTTTTGTTCCTTGCTTTTTGTTCCTGTTTAGTAATAAATAATTCATCTAGCCTCTGTTTATATGTGGTTTTATGTGTTTAATTAGTGTTTGTGCCAAGTAGAACCTTTGGGAAGACTTGGGGAAAGTCTTTGCGATCATGCTGTAAAAAACAGAAACTTTAGCGCTCACGAGAATTGCTGCCATTTTTTATTGGAGAGTTATATTTAGTTAATTATTTTTGAATATGATTAATAGATAAATTCCTCACGTCCATAAATTTATTTTAGAATTTTTGGGGTTACAGAAGTATACATTTGATCCAGATTACTACAGAGTGTTCTGTTTTTAACAGATTCTGTTTTCTCTGTGTTGTTTGCTTATTTTGATGAATCTATGGCTAGTAAAATAGTTTATAAACCATAGAGAAGTTGGAATACAGTAGGTTTAACACCAATATGAATTTAGAATTAGTTAATTACAGTACCTAAGTGGTGATTCATTTTCTTATACTAACGGAGCTCACGAGTTTTCTGTTAAGTTTTGTGTTGTGAAGTTTTCAAGTTTTGGGTGAAGATTCGATGGACTATGGAATAAGGAGTGGAAAGAGCCTAAGCTTGGGGATGCCCAAGGCACCACAAGGTTAAATCCAAGGACAACCAAAAGGCTAAGCTTGGGGATGCCCCGGAAGGCATCCCCTCTTTGGTCTTCGTTCATCGGTAACTTTACTTGGAGCTATATTTTTATTCGCCACATGATATGTGTTTTGCTTGGAGTGTCATTTTATTTTCTTTTGTTTTGCTTGCTGTTTGAATAAAATACCAAGATCTGAAATTATTAAATGTTAGAGAGTCTTCACACAGTTGCATAATTGTTCGACTACTCATTGATCTTCACTTATATCTTTTAGAGTAGTTTGTTGTTTGCTCTAGTACTTCACTTATATCTTTTAGAGCATGGTGGTAGTTTTATTTTGAATAAATAGATGAAATATCGTGCTTCAATTATATTATTTTGAGAGTCTTTAGAACAACATGGTAGTTTGCTTTGGTTATGAATCTAGTCCTAATATGATAGGCATCCAAGATGGGTATAATAAAAAATTTCATATAAGTGCATTGAATACTAAGAGAAGTTTGATGCTTGATGATTGTTTTGAGATATGGAGGTAATAATATCAAAGTCGTTCTAGTTGAGTAGTTGTGAATTTGAGAAGTGCTTGTGTTGAAGTTTGCAAGTCCTGTAGCATGCACGTATGATAAACATGATGTAACAAATTTGAAACATGGGGTGTTCTTTGATTGTCTTCCTTATGAGTGGCGGTCGGGGACGAGCGATGGTCTTTTCCTACCAATCTATCCCCCTAGGAGCATGCGCGTAGTGCCGAGGTTTTTGATGACTTGTAGATTTTTGCAATAAGTATGTGAGTTCTTTATGACTAATGTTGAGTCCATGGATTATACGCACTCTCACCCTTCCATCATTGCTAGCCTCTTCGGTACCGTGCATTTCCCTTCCTCACATTAAGAGTTGGTACAAACTTCGCTGGTGCATCCAAACCCCGTGATATGATACGCTCTGTCACACATAAACCTCCTTATATGTTCCTCAAAACAGCCACCATACCTACCTATTATGGCATTTCCATAGCCATTCCGAGATATATTGCCATGCAACTTTCCACCGTTCCATTTATTATGACACGCATCATCATTGTCATATTGCTTAGCATGATCATGTAGTTGACATAGTATTTGTGGCAAAGCCACCGTTCATAATTATTTCATACATGTCACTCTTGGTTCATTGCATATCCCGGTACACCGCCGGAGGCATTCATATAGAGTCATACATTGTTCTAGTATTGAGTTGTAAATAAATAGAAGTGTGATGATCATCATTTTCTAGAGCATTGTCCCAAGTGAGGAATAAAAAAAAGAGAAGGCCCAAAAAAAGAGAAAGGCCATAATAAAGAGAAGGCCCAAAAAAAGAGAGAAAAAGAGAGAAGGGACAATGCTACTATCCTTTGCCACACTTGTGCTTTAAAGTAGCACCATAATCCTCATGATAGCGAGTCTCTTGTTTTGTCACTTTCATATACTAGTGGGAATTTTTCATTATAGAACTTGGCTTGTATATTCCAACAATGGGCCTCCTCAAGTGCGCTAGGTATTCGTGAGCAAGCAAGTTGGATGCACACCCACTTAGTTTCTTTTGTTGAGCTTTCATACATTTATAGCTCTAGTGCATCCGTTGCATGGCAATCCCTACTCCTTGCATTGACATCAATTGATGGGCATCTCCCTAGCCCATTGATTATCCGCGTCGATGTGAGACTTTCTCCTTTTTGTCTTCTCCACATAACCCCCTCATTATATTCTATTCCACCCATAATGCTATATCCATGGCTCGCGCTCATGTGTTGCGTGAAAGTTTATAGGTTTGAGATTACTAAAGTATGAAACAATTGCTTGGCTTGTCATCGGGGTTGTGCATGATGAGAGCATTCTTGTGTGACGAAAATGGAGCATGACTAAACTATATGATTTTGTAGGGATGAACTTTATTTTGAGAGGACACAATTGCTTAGTTAGTATGCTTGAAGTATTGTTATTTTTATGTCAATATTAAACTTTTGTCTTGAATCTTATGGATCTAAATATTCATGCCAAAATGAAGAGAATTACTTAGAGAAATATGTTAGGTAGCATTCCACATCAAAAATTCTGTTTTTTATCATTTACCTACTCGAGGACGAGCAGGAATTAAGCTTGGGGATGCTGATACGTCTCTAACGTATCTATAATTTTTGATTGTTCCATGCTATTATATTATCAACCTTGGATGTTTTATATGCATTTATATGCTATTTTATATGATTTTTGGGACTAACCTATTAACCCAGAGCCCAATGCCAGTTTCTGTTTTTTCCTTGTTTTAGAGTATCGTAGAAAAGGAAAATCAAACGGAGTCCAATGGACATGAAACTTCACGGAACTTATTTCTGGAAGGAAAGCAACCCAGGAGACTTGGAGTCCGTGTAAGGGAAGCAACGAGGAAGCCACGAGGCAGGGGGCGCGCCCACCCCCTGGGCGCGCCCTCCACCCTCGTGGGCCCCTCGTGGCCCCCCTGATGTACTTCTTCCGCCTATATATCTCCATATACCCTAAAACGATCGGGGAACACAATAGATCGGGAGTTCCGCCGCCAGAAGCCTCTATAGCCACCGAAAGCCAATCTAGACCCGTTCCGGCACCCTGCCGGAGGGGGAATCCCTCTCCGGTGGCCATCTTCATCATCCCGGTGCTCTCCATGACAAGGAGGGAGTAGTTCTCCCTCAGGGCTGAGGGTATGTACCAGTAGCTATGTGTTTGATCTCTCTCTCTCGTGTTCTTGATTTGGCACGATCTTGATGTATCGCGAGCTTTGCTATTATAGTTGGATCTTATGTTTCTCCTCCCCCTCTACTCTCTTGTAATGGATTGAGTTTCCCCTTTGAAGTTATCTTATCGGATTGAGTCTCTAAAGATTTGAGAACACTTGATGTATGTCTTGCCGTGCGTATCTGTGGTGACAATGGGATACCACGTGATTCACTTGATGTATGTTTTGGTGATCAACTTGCGGGTTCCTCCCATGAACCTATGCATAGGGGTTGGCACACGTTTTCGTCGTGATTCTCCGGTAGAAACTTTGGGGCACTCTTTGAGGTTCTATGTGTTGGTTGAATAGATGAATCTGACATTGTGTGACGCATATCGTATAATCATACCCATGGATACTTGAGGTGACATTGGAGTATCTAGGTGACATTAGGGTTTTGGTTGATTTGTGTCTCAAGGTGTTATTCTAGTACGAACTCTAGGGTTGTTTGTGACACTTATAGGAATAGCCCAACGGATTGATTGGAAAGAATAACTTTGAGGTGGTTTCATACCCTACCATAATCTCTTTGTTTGTTCTCCGCTATTAGTGACTTTGGAGTGACTCTTTGTTGCATGTTGAGGGATAGTTATATGATCCAATTATGTTATTATTGTTGAGGGAACTTGCACTAGTGAAAGTATGAACCCTAGGCCTTGTTTCAATGCATTGCAATACCGTTTGTGCTCACTTTTATCATTAGTTACCTTGCTGTTTTTATATTTTTCAGATTACAAAAACCTTTATCTACTATGCATATTGCACTTGTATCACCATCTCTTCGCCGAACTAGTGCACCTATACAATCTACCATTGTATTGGGTGTGTTGGGGACAAAAGAGACTCTTTGTTATTTGGTTGCAGGGTTGCTTGAGAGAGACCATCTTCATCCTACGCCTGCTACGGATTGATAAACCTTAGGTCATCCACTTGAGGGAAATTTGCTACTGTCCTACAAACCTCTGCACTTGGAGGCCCAACAACGTCTAGAAGAAGAAGGTTGTGTAGTAGACATCAATCAACACATGGATAAAGTGATGCTTGTTGAATCCCTTGGTTTCAACTTAATGTCTGTCTCAATGCTTTGTGACTTGGAACATGATTGTGATATTTGGAAAATATCGTTGCCTTGTTCTAATGGAATCTGACAAGTCTCTATTCTTTGAAGGGTATCGGAAAGATGATTTGTACATGGTAGATTTCTCAGCAGGACCATAGCTTGCCGTAGGTCTTCTTGCAAAAGCTTCAGAGTGCTGGCTCTGGCATCGGAGGCTAGGGCATGCTGGCATGAGGAACTTGCATACTCTCGCAAAGAAGAAGCACGCCATAGTCATCGAGGGCGTCAAGTTAAAGAAGGATCACTTATGCGGTGCCTGCAAAGCTGGAAAGATGACAAGGGCCAAGCATCCCTCGAAGACAATCATGACAACAACTCAACCCTTCGGACTGCTACACCTGGACCTATTTGGCCCTACTCACTACTCTACTCTCACTACTACTGCTTGTCTATATGGCTTCATCATTGTTGATGATTATTCAAGATTTACATGGGTGCATATAATTCTCTACAAGACTAAAGTGCAGGATGTCTTCAGACGCTTTGCCAACCGTGCCATGAGCAACTATGGCGTCAAGATCAAGCATATCAGAAGTGGCAATGGCACAAAATTCAAGAGCACCGGCCTCGACACTTATCTTGATACATTGGGCATCACTCATGAGTTCTCAGCTCTGTACATGCCGCAGCAGAATGGCATCATGGAGCGTAAGAACAGAACACTGATTGAGATGGCTCGGACGATGCTTGATGAACAGAAGACTCCATGAAAGTTCTGGCCTGAAGCTATTGATACTGCATGTCATGTCATCAACCGTGTTTTTCTTCACAAGCTTCTGAAGAAGACATCCTATGAACTCCTTACTGGTAATAAGCCAGATGTCAGTTACTTCAGAGTATTTGGTGTTAGGTGCTGGATCAAGGATCCACATCACACTTCAAAATTTGCACTGAAAGCACATGAATGTTTTATGCTTGGTTACGGAAAGGATTCGCACTCCTACAGAGTCTTCAACCTCTTTCACTATAAAGTGGTTGAAACTGTGGATGTGCGGTTTGATGAGACTAACGGCTCGCAAAGAGAGCACCTGCCAAATGTGCTAGATGAAATTCCACCTTGTGAATCCATCAAGCTTATGGGAACAAGAGAATTCATACCGTCTGAAGCTCAGGATAAAGAGGAACTTATCATTTTTGCACTTAGTCAACCTGAAGACAATCCTCCTAATGATGACAATGATCAGCAAGAGCAAAATCTTCGTCCAGTTCATCCTCGTGTTGCAAATGAAGTACAGATTGAGAAGATAATTGATAACATCAATGCACCTGGTCCACTCACTCGTTCAAGAGCAACACAGCTAGCAAATTTCTGTGGGCACTTTGCATTTGTCTCAATATCTGAACCCAAGAAAGTTGCTGAAGCCTTCATGGAACTTGAATGGATTCAAGCTATGAAAGAAGAGCTTCAATAGTTCGAGCTGAACAATGTGTGGGAACTGGTCAAGCGTCCTGATCCTCGTAAACACAATATCATAGGCACTAAATGGATATATCACAACAAGCAAGATGAGCATGGTCAAGTTGTCAAAAACAAGGCTCGTCTCGTTGCTCAAGGATACACTCAAGTGTTGATGGGATTGACTTTGATGAAATATTTGCTCCTGTGGCTAGGCTTGAAGCCATTCGCATACTGCTAGCCTACGCAAGTCATGATAACATCCTTCTGTATCAAATGGATGTGAAGAGTGCCTTTCTCAATGGCAAGATTGAAGAAGTGTATGTTGCACAAACGCCTGGCTTTGAAGATCCAAAACACCCTATATGGTATACAAGCTCAATAAGGCACTGTATGGCCTTAAACAAGCCCCTCGTGCTTGGTATGACACACTCAAAGACTTCCTGAAGAGCAAAGCACTACAAAAAAATACACTTCTGTGATGATACGTGTATTTCACAGTAGGTCGCTTTTTTTGTCATGCATGTACATCCATGAAAAATTTATGACAGAATCAAGATAGTCATACCTGTGCTGTCGTAGAAGTGTTCCATGACATTACCAAAATTATCATGACGGAAGTGTCCACTTCCATGACGATAAATCGCGCGTCATAGAAGTTCTTTCGTCAAGGGTGACCGACACGTGGCATCCACCGTAACGGAACACCGTTAAGCTATCGGGTCGGGTTTTGGATCCGATAACCCGTTAACAGCCCCGACCAATGGGAAATTTCCACGTGTAAAATTCTTATTGGCCGGACGAAACATGTGTCAGCTCGTCAGTGGGTGAGAAGGCGCCTATGATATGTTGACACGTGGCACGGCCCAACAGAGGCCCATTCCTGTGAAAAGGCTGGCCCGTTTAACTTGGTCAAAAGGTGGTGGGCCGGCCCATGGAAAGCCTGTTAACGGCCTATTCGCATATAGCCCGTTTATAGCCCGCTAACCCAAGGCCCGTTACGCCCTATCCGAATTAGGCCCAGTAGCATCATCTGGGCCATCTAATATGATTCCAGCCCGTTTTCACTTCTGGCCGATGTATGGCCCAGGACGTCTTTCGGCCCATATGAGGCCCTATGTAACTCTTGGCCTATTAACGGCCTGTAGTGAAACTGGCCCGTAATGAACAGTGTATCACTTTACACCCATTAACGGCCCGTGGTGAAACTGGCCCGTAATGAACAGTGTATCACTTTACCCATTAACGGCCCGTTATTTCGTTGGGCCGTTTCCAGCCCATGTTATCTTTCGGCCTTCTCAGAGCCCATTTATTCTTCGGCTCATTTCCAACATTCGTTTACTTACGACCTGTTACTGTCATTTTCTGCTTGTGGGCCAAATTCAGCCCGTGGTTATAGTCGGCCCGTTTGTGGTCCGTTAATACGTTGGGCCGTTTTCATAGCATCATCAAATACGGCCTATTAACGATGGCCCGTTACGGTCGGCCCATGAATGGACGATTCCAACTCTAGCCCATTTACGGCCATAATGCGGCCTGTTATTGGCCCATGTTTGGTCAATCGATCATACGACCCGTATAAGGCCCATTGATGATATGGCCCGTAGAAGGCCCATTGTTTCTACGGTCCGTAGAAGGCCTACTGTTTCTACGGCCCGTAGAAGGCCCACTATTTCTACAGCCCGTAGGAGGCCCAGTGTCACTACAGTAAATATTAGCCCATGGTTATTGTGGCCTAGTTTTAAAAAATAGGTTATTGCAGCCACTAGTTAACCGCGGAAAAAGAACTGCAATGACTACAAGCAAACAAATAAACAAGACAACAAGGAAATAAATAAGCAAGCAACTAACGCTAGACTATCACGGCTATTACACATATTACATCCACTAGGCATCAAAGTTTGCCACCAGTGCAAATATAGGGAACAAAGCAGCATATCATATACACTGGCCGTCAAAATTGGCCACCAGTGCAAATAAACACGGTAGCAAAACAAGAGCATAACTGAAACAACTTCAGAAGAGCTCAAAAAAACATTATCCTGTGTATCCACCATGCTGGCAATAAGGTTAGGAAGCTGATTAGCTTTGTCCTGTTTGGCGCTAAAATCCTCCAACGCTTGCCGTTGCACGAGAAAGTATGCATCTGAATGATCCAGGGACTTCCGCAGTCCTTCAGCTTCTTGTCGCAGCACAGCTGATCGATGTCTTTCAGCTTGTAGTTGAGACCTAAGAAACTGAACTGATTCAGACAGTGAGTTTGAATAGCTTCTGCAAGCGGTAGTGGCCAGTAACTCCAAAACTAAACCAAGACAGGATGTGTCACTATCCTGAACCTTATCTGCATTACTTCCATTACCATTGCTTAATGAGGCACTCTTCCCCAATATTCTATCAGCATTCTAAAAGAAGAAAGAAGCAGACACATAACAAGTTTAGCATGTACTAGTATATGAAACTCATTTTGGTGAACCAGTTCGTTAGTAAGGTGGACATGATTAAACTACCAAGTCTTCTATTGCCACGTACTAGTACATAATAAAAGCATCAAACAAACATATATCTATGTCCTATGGTAGCAATGGAATCTTAAATTAGAACAGTTGTTCTTCAGGATTAGGCACTTGTTCTACATTAACAGAGTACAGTAAGACGCATGAATATAATACTTAAAAAATAGAAAATGAGCTCATAGACCTTACCACATTCTTGGTTCGGGACCAGTACAGAACAAGGCGTTCCCAGTCATCGTCCAGTAAATGTGTCTCAGGAGAACGTAAGGGAATTTGACGAGTTTCTTTGCCGGTGAAGTACGATTTCTTCAGGTAATTCCGATACTGCCACCAAGCATTCTTGAAGATAGCAGAGGTATTAGCACAGGTTACCTCATCCTGAGTTTCCAAATCGGTCCTTCTCTATAGAGAAAAATGGGAAATTTGCTGTATTATAACCATCATGGAGGTAGGATGTATGGGACGAAGGAAAGTAATTGCCATGAATAACATTACTTACACATAAATCCTGGACAAACACCTGCAACTGGAATTTTCCTTCATCTTTAGTATAATATTTCCAAGATGGGAAGATACGCACATACGATTTAACAACATCAAATGTGATAGATGCTAAACTACGACTAGCTGGTTGTGCTTCCTCCACAGGAATAGGTGTACTAACTGGTGGAGTTGGGGTTCGCCATGATAGTACTGGCCCTTTGGGCACTGGAGCTGCCTTACTAACTGCTCTTGTTTGGGAGCTCTGTGGTGGAGATGGTGTTGTGTCAACAGGAACTGGGTTACTATCGGCTGGGGTTGGGGTTAGATTGGGTGAAGCTGGTTCTCTGTCCATCGTAGTAGGGGTACAATCTGCGAGAGTTTGGGTTATGTGTGGTAGGGCTGGTTCTTGTGCATGTACAACCGGGGTGCTATCTCCACCAAGAGGTAGCACTGTTTTATTTGAAGACCTTGTTTTTAGTCCGCTAGATACTGGCATCACCCGCTCCAATTCAAATGGCTGATGAACAGGAAACATAGTTGAATGTACAGACATTGTATGAGAGACATATGCAATATATAGTGTGGAAAAAAGAGGGCATGAAATAGTTGACATGTATATTGTTTAACTAAAACGGATAGCATGATATAATTTCACATATATGATGTCTATCTAAACTGGATAGCATAGCATAACATAATTCAAAGATATGATGAATAACTAAACAGGATCACATGACATTATTCACCTACATGTTATCTAAGTAATCAGGATCGCATCATTTAATTCACATATGTGATTTATATGCTAAACAGAGGGCATTCGATATGATGTCTGAACTAAGAACATGGTGTTGAATATTGTGTATATGATGTCTAAACTATGCAATGCAAGACAT
The DNA here is from genome assembly GCF_018294505.1 of Triticum aestivum. Taxonomy (NCBI): domain Eukaryota; kingdom Viridiplantae; phylum Streptophyta; class Magnoliopsida; order Poales; family Poaceae; genus Triticum; species Triticum aestivum. Next base: position 183,329,520 of record NC_057803.1, on the reverse strand, counting down.
CGTATGAATGATATGAGCAGTATAACCGTGCCAAGTTATAGCATACAACTCAGTGGGGGAATAGGACTGGTCATCTATCTCTGAATCCATCTATGAGGAGCTATCGGGACCCAACAAGAGATCTGCTTCGACAGGTAGCACTGTCTGCTCTGAAGGCCTTGTTTTCACTCCAGATTTTTCCATCTCCCACCTAAATGGCTGATTCACAGGAAGAGTAGTTTAATGTACAAACATTGTCGACAAATGGAAATGTAATGAAGAAAAGGATGGGCAAGATATCATTCAAATAAATGATGCCTGGTTAAACAGGATGGCATTGCACATTTCACATATATTATGGTTGGCTAAAAGACATGAGACTGCATAATTCCCATATATGATATAGAAACTAAACAGGTGGCATTACAGGACATGTCTAAACTAAGCAGATGACATATATGATGTCAAAAGTAGGCACTACAAGGCAACATATGCATGATATGACTAACATCATCATGCCAAGGTAGAGCAAACACCTTGGGGGGTAAATAGGAGTGGTCAGCGGCGTCCGAATCCACCTCAGAACAGATATCTTCCTCTGGATTACAATCTGGAGAGGGGTGGGGAGGGTTTGCCATTGAACCCGCCATGGAGCGATGTCTGCATGACATTGTATTGCCGCGCAAAACTCTTCTCTTTTTCTCTACATGTTCAGCATGACTGTGTACAATATCTGACATGCATACGAAAAAATATGGTGAGATTATGTAAGGAGAGCATGAAGAAATTTAGAGTGATGGTAACAACCAGTGGATCAATGTTTTTCCGTTGAACCAAAATAGCCCTAATGGATCGACGCGAATGTATATAATAAGTGATGCAACAAGTGTACAACCTCTTTGCCATAGCCATATCAACCTCAACATCATTGGGTTGGTCGCTGAAGCAGTTGAGGCAGAGGTGGCTGTCGGAGGTGTGGAGGAAGATCTGAGGAATCTGTAGACGGTGTCCAGGGCACTGCTCTGCTGTGATGGATCGTTCTGTCGTTGGAGCAGCTCCGGTGAGCCGTAAGATGTCAAGGCTGAAGCAGCACAAGACAGACATCGTCAATCTCAAGTGGGATTGTAATAGCATCTCCAATAGATGATGTAAAATGGATGTAAAATTAACATCACCAAAAACCACCTGACTACAACAGATGAGGTAAAAACTGTTGACTCTGAACTTAACTGTCGAAACTGAAATTTACTGTGGAATCTGAATGCTACTTTAGAAACTGAACGCAATGGTAGCAGAGAGGCACTTGACATGTAGTTTAGGGAGGTCCTGCAGTTCATCTTCAACCTGCACCCCCTGAGCCGCCAGCCACCACCGGCCGAACCGCCGGCCCCAGCGCCGCCTCGCTGCCCTGAAACAACTCGCCACCGCCGCCCCGGCCAGCCCTCTAGGCCCCCCGCCCCCACCCTGAACCCTAAGATAGATAGTGGGGTACCTCTCCGGAGAGCCCCCATCCCCGCTGCGGGTGGTTCTTCCTTAACTC
>NC_057803.1:183299427-183327815 GCF_018294505.1 Triticum aestivum | reverse complement strand
ACCCTGAAAATCGACTGACCCAAAAGTCGATTCAGTCGACTAAAGTGTGGCTTAATCGGAGCAGAGCAGCATCACGAGCGAGGGGGAGAGCAGCAACAGCAGCTGGGCGAGCGATCGAGCGAGAGCTGGAGCAGCAGCAGCAGATCCGGCTGGTATGGACGCCGCCGCCAAAGGGGCCTCGCATTGGGGGAGAGCCACCGCGGAGATGTCGCCCGTGACGTCGGCTTCAAGGTAGCCGCTCCATGGGGGTGCGGGATGGAGCACCGTCGGTGCCGGGAGGTCGAGTTAAGGAGAAGGTGCGATGCGATGAGTGTACAACCTCTTTGGTGGCGCCGAGTAGGCCTCGGCTTCGTCCGAGGAGTCGGTGAGGATGTTGTGGTTCCGGTGGAGCAGGTTAAGGAGACCCTGTGGGGATGGAGCAGCCGCGATAGACGAGACAATCGTCGGAGCAGCTCCTTGGAGGTGGAGGACGGGGCGGCTGAACCGGTGGGACGGTGAGATGGACGCCGGATCCTCATCCGGGGAGGCGGACGAGGGACGTCGAGCTCTTGCGGTGGACGACATCGTCGGGGAAGAGGCTCCGGCTGGGCAGCGGTGACATGGCGGACGGAGGAGGGTCGGGTTTCGCGCCTGGAGCGGAGAGGTTATGGCAGCCTGGGATTTCGAATGGCGAAAAGGGGGCGATGGGAGGGGGTGAAGCATGACTTAGGAACGCGCTTGTCCAAAATGTAGGGTGTGTTACAAAAGTACCCCCCACCGATTTGAACTAGCGGCCCTTTCAGCTCAGGGTTAGAAGGGGGATTTCGCGTGTCGGGATTTGGCAGCTGGAGGGAGTTTTCGCGCGCGTTGTAATTTCGGGATAGCAAGGCGCGGGTTGTGAAGGCGCCAGTTTTGGGAGCACGATATCTGAATTTTCGGGATATAACAAGACACGGGTTGAATTTTAGGGACAAGCCTAACATGTAGTAATATTGTACTTGTACGTACCAAATCAATTCGCACTTCCCTCAACCAAAAAGAAAACGAAAAAAATAAAACTATTCACACCACACAAAGAGAGAGTCTTGCCCCGTTTTACTATACAAATGCTATTCAAAGCTACTCCCTCCTTCCATCTATATAGGGCCTAATGCGTTTTTCGATGCTAACTTTGACCAAATATTAGAGCAATGATATATGACATGCAACTTACACAAAGCACACCGTTAAATTCGTCTGTGAAAGGTTCTTTCAATGATATAATTTTCACATTGTGCATGTCATGTACTATTAATCTTGTCAATAGTCAAAGGTGGTCTTAAAAAACTATACGCCCTATATAGATGGAAGGAGGGAGTATGAATCCATGTTATGGCCGATTAAATTTTTCCGCTTGCTGTATAATGCATGTAACCTACTCATACCAAGATTTTAGTGCATTCCAAATGACTATACTACCGCTGCAATTCAACTAAATTTGAATTCATTTCTCTATTTCAATAAGAATCTACAATCATGATTGTTGCCAACTTCAACCATCATATTTTCCTTGCTATCCGCCAGATATAAATCAGACGGCCTATAATGTAGGATGGTAGGCACACCATCATCAACAACTCCATTTTTTATAAGAGTAGAGATAAAATATATTAAATGTAGTATACCATGTTCATAACCACACCATGTGTATCACCGTTATATATATTCATCCATCCGTCGGTTTGAAACACTATGATAAATTCTTCAAATATATGAATTCGCTTTTTATAATGAAGTATATATGATCTCTATTCGTCTTTTACACCCACACAACCCTCTTATCTTTGTAGCTAGCGCTAACTTTCTCTTGTGCATGCACACGCCCGCATCCCTCTCACCCTCCCTCAGCATTCTCTAGCTCCATCGCGCAAATTCGTCTTTTCACTTTAGGTCGTTCACCCACGGTGTGTGTAGGCCCCCCAGCTCCTTCTTTACGGCACACATCGATTGATATGCCTCTCTAGCCAGGTGTGCCTAGCACAAACACAAGCTTCCCCTCTTCTCTTGTCACCGTCCATGCCTCACTCCCACCACTCTTTTCATCGTTATCGTACTCGCACACTCCTCCCCCTCGATATAGTATGCCTCTCGTACAACCTCCTACATGCATCCCTCTCTCTCTATCCTTCTCCTCGTGCCTCATTTGTTCTAACACACACATGCATGTGTACCGATCGATCTCCCAACATATACCTAGATCGACTTTAACTACCCCGCATCGGTCGACGTACCTCACAAGTTATGTCTCTCCTTTCTCTTACAAAAGGCGATTGATCTTCCTATGTAGTTACGTCTGCTTACCACAGCCACATCGCCCCCCCTCATCATTCGTGCATGCCTCCTGACCCGTCTCTCACACACAGGTGCACAGACAACAAGCAGCCATCTCCTCTCTTATTGATATTGCGGGTGTGCCCTCTGTTTGTCTAGCAAGCCTATCCCACCATTTGTTAGAAGCAACTCCACTACCACCCCCTCCAACACTCTAGCTCTGTCTCTCTCCCAACCTTATTCATCTCCTGCACATATGCGTGGATGCCGATCCATCTCCCTTAATACATGAGGCAGATCGATCTCCTTAATACATGAGGTAGGCCCCTCTCCTCCTCCACACATATACCAGCCATTGTACCTGTATAGTTAATTGGGCCTCCCTCTTCCGCCACCACACATCGATAGTCGAGAACTGCAGGTAGGTATCGATGCCACAGAGACAAACTGCACATGTCCCATCTCATGTTCCAGTAGGCCAGCCACTCTATATCTTTGACGTGGGCACACACAAATTCGATGGCACTCTTTATCGATCGCGCGCGCACACACACACATCATCCCTCTCTTTGATTCTATGGACACCTCAAGCCGATGATACCTCCACTCTCTTCTCGTGGATCGCCCCCTCTATATATATGTTATAACCAAGACTCTATTTCACACACATTGCATATGTTAAATATTTTGATTGACCCCCCCCCCACACACACAAAAAACTCTCAAGAACACACACACTATATCTCTCTAGGTTTGTATCTCTCTCACACAAACCCACGTAGGTGGTGTACGTATACAAGAAGAGAATAGGTGCACTATGCACGTACTCACGCTTCGTGCCCAGCCACACCCGCGCGGTTACACGGTGGAGTTCATTTCTTTACGAAATGGCAGCCCACATGCTAATTTGAACGCGTGTAGCGGTTGTTTACCTAGGGAGGTCGTGTACCACGCGTGCACGAAACAAAGTTCGACTTGACGCATTGCAGCGTTATTTTTAAATAAAGTTATAGCGCTCAATGGCACGTACATAGAATATAAAACAATTTTTATGGAGGAAAAGGTAGTCCGCTCTTTAGAGTATCTCACACAAGGCTCCGGTGGCCTCTCTCTCTCTCTCACCGTTGGTCACTGATCCGGCCGCATCCCGTCCGCCGGGGGAAAGGGAGTGCGGTGGCCTCTCTCTCTCACCGTTGGTCACTCATCCGGCCGCATCCCGTCCGCCGGGGGAAAGGGAGTGGGGTGTCCTCTCTCTCTCTCTCACCGTTGGTCACTGATCCGGCCGCATCCCGTCCGCCGGGGGAAAGGGAGGAAGTGCATCGTTTCTCCATTCGACGGCACCGAGGCAGCATGTCCCGATCTGTGGTACACGCTGTTCTCTCTGACCAAGCTCTGGCGCGGCAGGGCCTACGCCACCTGCTCGCAGATTCCGCCCGCCGCCGCTCACCTAGTTACATCCCGACGACCTCCAGGTACCCCTCCGGCCTTGCTCCACTGCCCGTTTTCCCACGTCGCTGCATGTGGATCTTCCATAGTTCTTTTCCCAAAACGTAGCTCGTCCGGCATACTTTCCATATTGCATTCTCGTCCTCACACCGTTTTAGAGAAACACAACCATGTTGTTATCTACCCTTAGGACAAGGAATATGCTTCTTTTTTGTTGTCGCATCTGTCATCAACTGTTATTGGCCAGTAATTGTTTCCATTCTACCTCTTTTTTTGCAAATAGGGCTATCTATTTCACCTCATTGCTATTGCGACCTTTTGGTGAACTGCACATATCACTTTTTTCTTAAGAGTGTTTTGTGCAGTTGTACTAAAATGTCACACGGGCAACGTCTCTACATTTCAGTGCGACTGCACAAAGGGAGATTGGTTTTGCTCTATCCTCCTCATCCAACTCCGAGCCTAATCTTCTCCAACTAGTTAGTCTTAAGAGAGACTGCAAAGGTGACCAGCTTCTATTTGTGTGTTTATTGTTTCATCAATAGTCCTCTATTATCATAATCACACTTGATATCTTTGGAACAGGGACGCTCAGCTCTATTTTTGTGGAACTGCACAAAATGATCGGAATGTTGCATGCTCCAGACAGCTACTTTTTTTCCCAACATGCCTTGTTGATTTAGACAGAGCTGGGGGAGTTACTGCCAATGAAAGCATGGATCGATTTTAATTTAACACCTTCTCACAACTTTGTCTTCAGTTGTGATGTAATTATTAGCTCTGATCTGCTAATAATTGACATGCATTAGCAAGGAAGTTAGTTTTTTATTGTTTCTGAAAGAGCATCGATGGCAAGGCACGCGAAACAAAAGCTGAAAGCTCACACCATTGTACAATTTCATGTCACCGAAAAATTATTTGTTTAGTACGTCAATTATGTAAACAAATGATGGAAGCTTGATAGCATTGCCAGAAGCCTCTTCGTCATCTGGGTCCATGTGCCATGCACAAAATTATACTCCTTCGTTCCTAAATATTTTTCTTTTTACAAATTTCAAACTGGCATATTTTAGAGTGTAGATTCACTCATTTTTCTTCGTATGTGTACTCCCTCCGTTCCTAAATATTCTATTCGTCTTAACAGAGATTTCAACAAGTGACTACATACGGAGCAAAATGAGTGAATCTACACTCTAAAATATGTCTATATACATCCGTATGTGCCAGTCCATTTGAAATCTCTAAAAAGACAAATATTTGAGTAGTCACTCGTTGAAATCTCTAGAAAGACAAATACTCCGGAGTATATTTAATAACCGAGGGGGTAGTGCACAACCTCATGGGAGTCTCAGCCCGGTCGTTGCGCCGCATTAATAGTGAGTAATGAGCAGTCAAATCATAAGCCCCACCTGTCCCACTGTAAGTTGCTCTGAAGAAGCAACCATCAATACGCTCTTCTTTGAATCCGCTCATACTACTCCATCCATCACTGTTTATACAGCACGCTTCAGAAAAATAAAAAAAATTGTGGGACCAAGGCGACTAGCGATCGGCCTGAAAAATAGCATTGGTAGTTATAGCACGGCGTCTATTACTAGAGGGAATAATGCGTACACACATGCATGCAGTGCTTCCACCCCGGGTACACACATGCATGCACTCCATAGTAGTACAGTACATGAAGAGAAAATTGTGGACTTGATTGCGGTTACCACGCCCTAATTAATTGAGCATTAAACCAAACGCGTCTAAAGTCTCTCTGGTGGTGGAAATGCATTGAGAGAAATGCATCATAATGAAGCGCACCCTGTAAACTATGACGGAGGGTGGAGTAGTATGAAGGTGCAAAACCAAGTACGCGTATTACTCCGCTTGGTTCTTCGCCCCTTCGTGAAGTCGAACAATGATGGTACTCCGCATGTTGGGTACTACCTTGTATGCCTCTGACAATCTAACACCGAATGGACTGATGCATGTCCACCGAGGGTAGGTTGCATTAGTCAAAAGGCGTAAGTGAGCCTCACCTTGTCCTGCAAGCTTCTCCTCGTTCTGCGAGTTTACGGGACACACCAAAAAGTAGTGCTAGTCCATACTCCCTCCTTTCTGGTTAATATGGCTTAATCTTTTTTGTGGGTAAATGAGAGAGCTTTATTCATATATAAGCATTCTTAGGACGATTAGCCAAGACACTGGTCACTAGGAAGCGAGGTACCCCGCAAAAAAAGAAGTAGGAAGCGAGGTGTTTAATCAAGCCAGCTCTCGGCCACATTCAAAGTGCAGCAAGCACGGTTCGCATGAAGATGCGCCGCAAGGTTTGCTGACCTGTTTACATGCTGAATGACAAAAAAAGAGGAAATATTACTGAGCGCTACTATTTGTAACAGGATATGAGCCAGAATTAAGCGAGAATTGTGGTGACTGTTCCATGCAATCAACTTCCGTTATCACATGCGAGAACCCTCGAAGAGAACAAAATGTGTCGAAGATTGCTTTATCACATTTTAAAATTATAATAAGAGTGCAGACGCTCCTCCATCCGGTCCCTAGTACTAGTATAGTACGTACCTTTATGGACTATAGTAGTAGTACTAGTAAACTTTGCGCTTGGCTGTTCGGGAAGTCGAACAATAATAGCACTAGTAGTATAGTGTATGCTTCTGGCAATCTGACACCGAATTAACTGTTGCACGTCCATCGCCTGAGCGAGGGAGAGCTTGCATTAGTCAAAAGTTTCTCCTTGTCCTGTGAGCCACCGCACGCAAGCTTCTCCCGTCCTACAACCTTCTCCTCGTTCGGCAAGTTGACGGGACACAGCAAAGTAATGCTAGTCCATGCTGCCTCCTCTCCGGTTAATATGGCTTAATTTCAAATGAGATAAATACACTGTCTGTCACTGTATATTTGTAAAAATACGGTCAGTGGACTTCATAATACGCTCATTGCGCTCAATATATATATTTTCCGGTGTTCACACGGTCACTAGCTCACCCTGACTGAGTATGTGTGTGCATGCACGTGTAGGTTGAGCACTTGAGCGTGACCATGTGTGTTCCATCGTGTGCTCGGACATGCATGCATTAGGGCGTCGCGCGCGTTTTTGCGTCCATGTGTACGTGTGACTGTTGCATACACGTAGGGGGAGTACGTGTAGGGGCCACTAAGGAGCAGTCAAATCACACAGTAAGTTAGTCGGAAGAAGCAACCATCATTTCACTCTTGAATGACACGTACGCAATATAAAATGGTTGATATGGAGAGAAAAAGAAAACCACTATATATACACTAGCAGGAGCCTAAGCTACAAGCCTGCTTCCTTAGGTTGCTCTCTTCACAATCATAGAACGACGGGCCTGATCCCGCAGCTGGGGGAAGGGAACAATGTTCTGCGTAGACGCGGTCGACATCGGCGTGGGAGAAAACCCACAGTCGGTGCGTCCCAATCGGGGGTCACCGCGGTATGGGCCGATGCCGCGTCCCAACCGCCCTTCTAGCTACAGCCCGACGTCCCAGGTAGCCCATCTTCCTTTTGGAGCCGGCTTGCTCCACTGCCGTAGCTCCATCTCCGTGTCGATCTTTCTCTACTTCTACCGGCTTCTACTTGTGATAAGTTTATGTCTCATGAACTAGTGCACGTACTATTATTCTAATCACACTTCTTCAATATCTTTGCCATCAGGGATGCTCAGGTCGATTTTAGAGGAACTGCACAAAAACATCATATGATCCGAGGTTTAGGGTTTAAGTCGTAGTGACCCCATCAGTAGTTTTTCTATCGTACACGCTCTCACAACTTTTTTCTTTAGTTGTGAAGTAAATATTGGCTACGATCTGTGAATCATTGAGATGCATCAGCATGCGTGTTAGTTTTCCTTTGTATTTGATGGAATGTTGTAACGGGGCAACCTTGGAATAGGAATGAAAATGGAGTGGAAAAGTTCCCGTTTTTCGGAGAAAAAATGGAAACGGAGAGAAACCAACGTTTCATTTCGTTGGATCGCGCCATCGAGCAAAACCAATGTTTAAATCACGTATGTCGTGTTTGTGTCTCACCCTCCTCCACGGCTCGACCCCACACGGTCGCTCAGCATGCCACTCATCGCAAACCGAGTAGTATACCATAACTTTCTCGCCTGCTTGTTGACGGATCGCGCCATGGAGTACTAGCACTACTGGAAGAGATTGACGAGTTGGGGGAGGACAGCTAGCTGTAGCACGGACTCCCAAGAACTTACTACTAGAAGAGATCGCGCATGTTGTAGCCGGCTATTGCGACCTTTGAACGCGGAGCAGCCGCGTGCACCTGGAAGTGGTGCGGGCGATGCTCTCTCGGCCGGCACGCCGCTTCAATGCCGGCGCTAGTGGGAGGTCGCGTCCGCTCTGGCCGGGCATGAATGCGGCACTGACCATTTCGGGCGGGAAGCACGCGCGGGTGATGAATAGGGTTCGGGTTGGTCAGGACCGGCCATGGCAGCGGTCCGGATGTGCACAAACAAGAGATGTTGTACGTTAATATTTCTGCGTATATAGTTAACAACGTAAATAATGTGCCAGTTGGACAAATATGATTGGAGATGGAGATGGAAATGGAATTTTATGTAAACATGGATATGCATGTCTATGTCTATGTGTGTGTGCGCGATGACTCTCGCGACCTGGAAGCGGGGGCGTGTTTTTGATCGAGTTTTCTTAAGGGAGGGTAGTGTACCACACGTGAAGGACAGGAAGTGCGACCAGGACACGTGGGCGTGGATCCTTAGTTCATCGGAAGTAGTACTAGTTTTCTTCACTGTACATTAAATAAAGAGTTTCGTTTCGTACTTACACAATTTAAAACGATTGTTATGGAGAGAATAAGAAAACCACTCCACTATATTTTAGTCGTATACACGAGAGTACTATATGGACGCATCTTCACTGACTTAGTGCACCTGCCTTTGGATTTACGACAGGTGGGCCCGAAATGTGGCTGGCTCACCTGTCATACAGCCAAAAGCACGTGCAGCGAAGGCACCAGAGCTCAGTCCGTACTACAGTAGTATATATATATATATATATATATATATATATATATATATATATATATATATATATATATAAGCGGGAGCCTCAGCGCTTGTTCACTAGGGTTTGCACTCTCCACACGCTCGCCGCACTACATATATGTTACACGCTGGCGGCTCAGCGTTCATTTGCTAGGGTTTGCTATATTCACAGTCTCTCACCCTCTCTTCACCAGATCTAAACAAGACTGCATTGGCCTCTTGTCTCTCTCTCCCCCCTCACAGCTGGTGAAGGAGGCGTCCGTATCCCGTCGCACCGGGAAGGGGAGGAGGTGCATCATTCACTCTATCGCCTTCGGCGAGGGAGGCAATCCACTGCCGACTGCGCTGTTCTCTTTCACCCAGCGCTTGTGCGGGAGGGCCACCGACCCCTTCTTCCTTGCTATCGTACGTAGTGTGGGCAGATCCGTCCTCCCGCCGCACGCCTTGCCACATCCCGACGACCCTAAGGTATAAGTTTCTTTGAAACCGTCGTTGCTCTTGCTGCATGTGGATCTTTTTCGATCTGTAGTCGAATCTAGGTCTTGGTTCAAAGAGGAAAGAAGGGTGCGGTGGGCTGGAGCAAGAATCTAGGATGTGGTTCAATGAGGAAAGGAGGGGCGGCAAGTTGTTACGGCATATCTCTCTCAAGGTAGTTTTGGTGATTGATGACAACATGTTTGGGGACTAATCTTGTGCGTTGAATTATTCTCAGATTCTCCCCTGGCACGAGATGCTTTCTTCCCCTCGGAGTGTATTTCAAGACGGTGTAGCTCTTTCGTTTCTTTCTAGGTGGACTAGTTGCATAGAGGGCACCATACTATCAAGAGGGGGTCCGCTGGGGTTTTGCTTGGGTGGAATCATCACGTACAAATCAGCTTCTCACCCTCCGAGCTTTTCCTGTCCATTGAAGAGATCTCTCCTCTCTTCCTTGTTCTGTCTAGGTCTAAGCGGCAGTACCGCGCACCCAATGGTAGTACCGCTGAGAAGCCACAAGCGGCAGTACCGCTTCGCAGCGGTAGTACCGCCGTAGCTCCACAACAGTAGTACCGCTGGGGGCCTGGCACCTCCGCTGGTCCTCAGCTTTTTGAGAGATCCCTTCTCTCTCGCGCGTGCCCCAGCGGTAGTACCGCACTGCCTGCGGTACTACGACCGAAGGGTCACAAGTGGCAGTACCGCTCCACAGTGGTACTACCGCCCTTGACCCCACTGCTGTAGTACCACTGGGTAGTTTGGCTCCTACCGCCTCAATTTGAGAGGTCTTTTTCTCATGTCGGGTTTTGCGGCACTAGTCACGATTGTAGTGGCGGTAGTACCGTTCCAGGAGCGGTAGTACCACCCTACCACCGCGGTAGTACTACATTTGGGTCCGTTCCCTATTAAGTATCCTCAGCGCGGCAGTACCGCTGGTTGGCGTGGCAGTACTGTCGCCTGGCGGTAGTACCGCCCCCTCTCAGCGGTAGTACTGCCCTGTGCGGGGCTGGTTGGTGGGGGGCAACGGGATTGTTGCCCCCACTATAAAAAGGAGTCCCCTTCCTCCTTATCACCCACCTCTTCCTCCCCCAAGCTCCATTTATTGCTCAAGCTCCATTAAATACTCCAAGCTTCATTTCCGCCCGATCCATCTCTCTAGCCAATCAAATTTGTTGATTTGCTCGGGAGTGGTTGAGAAGGCCCTGATCTATACTTCCACCAAGGGATTTTCGATTCCCCCACTCATCCCTAGCGGATCTTGTTACTCTTGGGTGTTTGAGCACCCTAGACGGTTGAGGTCACCTCGGAGCCATATTCCATTGTGGTGAAGCTTCATGGTCTTGTTGGGAGCCTCCGATTAAGTTGTGGAGATTGCCCCAACCTTGTTTGTAAAGGTTCAGTCGCCGCCTTCAAGGGCACCAATAGTGGAGTCACGGCATCTCGCATTGTGTGACAGCGTGAGGAGAATACGGTGGCCCTAGTGGCTTCTTGGGGAGCATTGTGCCTCCACACCGCTCCAACGGAGACGTACTTCCCCTCAAAGGAAGGAACTTCGGTAACACATCCTCATCTCCACCGGATCCACTCTTGGTTATCTCTTACCTTTACTTGTGCAAGCTCTTTATTGTTTCTACGCTTGCTTTGCTTGTATGCTTGTTGTTATTGCATCATATAGGTTACTCACCTAGTTGCACATCTAGACAACCTACTTCGATGCAAAGTTTAATTTGGTAAAGAAAATCTAAAAATTGGTAGTTACCTATTCACCTCCCCCTCTAGTCAACCATATTGATCCTTTTAATTAGTATCAGAGCCTCGTCTCTTTATTAAGGACTTTACCGTCCAAAGAGTATGGTTGATACTATAGACGGTGTGGAGGAACACTCCGGTGTGAATCCGATCTCGTCTATGGGAGATGGGGGAACTTCGGTCTCTCGTGAGGAGTTCAATGTGGCCTTGGAGACATTGAAAACCTCCATGACGACCGAAGTTGAAAGCATGTTTACTAGATTTCTTGAGGGGCTTAAACTATCCACCGCACCGTTGAAAGTGGGTGATTCCGCCAACAAGGTGTTGGATTCTATCCCCGACAAGGGGGAAGCTAGTAGTGAAAAGGCTCCTTCTTCTAGTGGCAAGAATGGCACCGACATCTTTGCCCATGTGGAACCACCACTTGTTTATGGTGGACCGGTTCCTTCCACTCATTTGAATCATGCCGGTCCTCCCCCTAAGATTGTGAAAAATGAGGATTTTGATTCTTGGGTTTACCACTTTAAACGTCATTTAAATCATGTGAACACTAACCTTTGGAGAATCATTGAAGAAGGTTTATATCCACATGATCCAAGCAACTTCACTCCTCGAGAAGCCGCGGACAATCAATTCAATGAGAATGCTCTCTTCATCATTCAAGATGCAATTCCACCCGAAGACCTACCTCATCTTCGTCCCTTCGCCTTGGCCAAAGATTCATGGCATTGTGTCGTGTCTCTCTACCGGGGAAGCGCAAGCATTCAACGCTCCAACTATGAAGTGGTATAAGATGAGGCCCATGAGTTTGTAGTGAAGGAAGATGAAGAACCTCGTGAGCTTTATCGGAGAGTAACCAAACTCGCGGTCTCACTATGAGATCACGGGAGCAAGGACATGGATGACAATTGGATCAAGCGCAAATTCCTCCAGGCAATGATGCCCTACCACAAGGCCATGTCCTCCGTCATTCGTCAAAGACCGGACTTCCACACTTTGATCTCAAGCGAAGTGTTGGGTGAGTTTGTGGCCATGAACATTTTGGACAAGACCGCCGACAATGCGGTGCTCCATTCTCAACGGGCAAAGAAGCCTAACCTTGCATTGAAGGCCAAGCTCACCGTGGAAGAAGAAGAAGAGGAAGAAGAGGAGAGCAACCCCAAAGATACGAAGTATGCATATCATGAACACATGGCACTTGCTTCAAGGCAATTTTGGAGCAAGAAAAACTCGAGGCCCAACTTTAGCAAAAACAACTCGAGTGGCACAAGGGGCAAGCAACGTGTAAGAACTTGCTACAATTGCGGCAACGTGAGTCATTTCGTTGTGGAATGACCGTATGAGAAGAGGGAAGACAATGGTGGCAAACTCATCCGAAAGGGCAAGGCCAAGTCGCTCCCCAACAAGAACAACTTCACCAAGAAGACTCCTCCCAAGGCTTTGGTTATGCAAGAAGAGTACAATGAGGATGATGACGATGATGAAGATGATGAGTCGGTTGCCATGTCCTCCGTTGCCATTGCAACAATGTCACGGGTGTCTCTCTTCGACTCACCCAACGAGAGCATCACCGCCAAGTGCCTCATGGCTAAAGCCACCAACAAGGTAACCTCCAACATCAAAACTACCATCATTAATTATCCTTCCCATATGGATAGCATTAATGAACTTGAGGGAGCTAATGTGGAGGCTAATGAGTTTGAGGCTTTTATGGGCAAACTCAAGGGAAAATCCAAGAAGCACTTTGTTGCTCTCTTGGAACAACTTGGTGAGGCCAATGACATGATCGAGGCTCACGAAGACACCATCTCTAAGATGGAAGGGCACAGTCATGACTATGCCGATGAGATTTCGGATCTTTCCAATGCTCTTGAGGAAGAGCGTGGTCTTTGTTTGGCTCTTGAGGAGTCACACAACGTTGATCATGCTAAGTTAAAGAAAGATTATGATCATGCCCTCATTGCTTCTCATGTGCTAAATTCCGAGAAGGCCAAACTCGGGGTTGATCTTGCTAGACTCAAAGAGGAGTTTGATATACTTGACAAGGCCCACAAGGCCTTGTAGGGTATTCACGCTAGTCTCAAGGAGTCTCATGATCAACTCCAAGTGAAGCTAACTAAGGAGAAAGCAACTTTTCCTCATATGGTTTTAATTGATAATGCAAATGCTACTAACCCGTGTTGTGAGCATATACATATTGTTGAGGAAAATGCTAAGTTGAAGGAGCAACTTGAGAGAGGTCTTGCGACTTGCATACAAGGCAAGAAGAACCTCAACGATCTCTTGATCAACCAAAAGGGAGGTGTGGCCAAGGAAGGGGTTGGGTACATGCCCGACTCCAAGAACAAGAAGAAGAATGACAAGACCAAACGACCTCCTCCCCTCATGCAAACCTTTGTGAGGGAGGGAGAGAGTGCCCCCGAGGAGAAGAAGAAGAACAATGTCAAGAAGGGCAATGTCATCCCTCCCAACAAAGTCGGCGATTTTAATCCTTCTTATGTGTTATGCCATGCTAGTGATGGGCATGTTTATGCCAAATTTGTTGGTTCTCTTCATGAGTACATTGAATGGTCTATTTGGGTTCCTAAGACCCTTGTTACTAACATCAAAGGACCCATTACAAAATGGGTACCTAAAACCAAGCATTGATCTCTTGTAGGTGTTTGCTTCCGGTGGTGGATCATGGTTGCTCGATAGCGGAGCTACAAATCATATGACCGGAAGCAAGGACTTGGTGGTGTACGTGCACAAAGTTCCATCTATGCCCACCAATGTCGAGTGGGGTGATGCCTCATCCTCTAAGGTATTGGGACTTGGCAAGGTGGTCATCTCTCATGATCTCACGATCGAGAAGGTCATGCTTGTTGAGTCCCTTGCATACAATTTACTTTCGTTCGTCAACTTGCAATCATGGGCTTTGCCACTTTCTTTGATATCGATACCATGGCCCTCTAAAGACTCTTAAAGTAGCTTTTGTTGGGCATGTTGAGAATGGTCTATATGTGATTAACTTTTCGGAGCGACCCACTAAGACCGCGACATGCCTAATGGCTAAAGTTGATGTGGGATGGATTTGGCATCGCCGTTTAGCCCATGTCAATATGAGATCTTTGCAAAGTCTTCTCAAGGGGGACCATGTCCGTGGACTAACTAATGTTAGCTTTGTTAAAGATCGTGCTTGCAGTGCCTGTATCGAAGGAAAGCTACATGAGAAGGCTCACCCTCCCACGACTATCATTTATTCAAAGAGGCCCTTGGAGCTCCTTCACATGGATCTTTTTGGGCCCCCATCCTTCGATAGTCTTGGAGGTAGGAAGTATTGCTTGGTGATTGTGGATGACTACTCAAGGTACACATGGGTGTATTTCTTCAAGAGGAAGAGCGAGACCCAACAAACCGTCATTGACTTTGCAAATGAAGCACAACGTCAACACAATGCAAAGATCTTGACAATAAGAAGTGACAACGGTACCGAGTTCAAGAACTAGACCTTGGATGAATTTCTTAGTGATGAGGGAATCAAGCATCAATATTCCGCACCATACACCCCTCAACAAAACGGTGTTGCGGAGAGGAAGAACCGGACGTTGATGGATGCGGCAAGGACCATGATGGCGGAGTTCAACTCTCCATACAACTTTTGGGCCGAAGCCATCAACACCGTGTGTCATGCATCCAATCGGCTCTACCTCCGCAAGGGCTTGAACAAGACCCCATATGAGATACTCACCGGTAACAAGCCCAACCTCAAGTACTTCCGGGTATTCGGGTGTAAGTGTTTCATTCTCAAGAAAGGTGCTCGGTTGTCTAAATTTGAGGCTAGAGCTGATGAGGGCATATTTGTTGGTTATGCTACAAACTCTCATGCTTACCATGTCCTCAATAAATCCACGGGACTTATTGAGGAGACGTGTAACATGGAGTTTGATGAGAATAACGGCTCCCAAGTGGAGCAAAGTGGCACTTGTGATGTAGGTGATGAAATTCCTCCTCAAGCCATAAGAAGAATGGGTGTTGGTTTCATCCTACCCATTGAGGAACCCCTTGTGGCCGAAGGAGAAGGACAATGCTCCACTCAAGTGGAGCCAGTACCAACCCAAGGCCCACACGCTTCCGAAGAACAAAGTGAAGGCCCTCAACCTCATGAACAAGACCAAGGGCAAGATCATACTCAAGACGGCGTTGACACACCAAGTGATGCCCAAGGTCAAGTTCTCTCCCCCGAGCAAGTTCAAGATCAAGAACAAGTTCATGATGGCGCTCAAGATGATCAAGTAACCGCTCCTCAACTCACCACCGAGGAGGAATTAGAGCGTCGTGCCACCAAGGTTGCTTCCAAGCTCTCCACCAAGGATCATCTCATAACGAATGTGCTTGGAAGCTTAAGAAAGGGGGTAAGCACTCATAGACAATTAGCAAATTATTGTGAGCATCACGCGTTTGTCTCTTGTGTGGAGCCCCACAAGGTCTATGAGGCGCTAGAAGATCCGGATTGGCTCAATGCCATGCACGAAGAACTCAACAACTTCGAGCGCAACAAAGTGTGGAGATTGGTGCCAAGGCCAACTGGGAACCATAATGTCATTGGAACCAAGTGTATATTCAAGAACAAGCAAGATGCCCATGGGATTATCATTCGCAACAAGGCTCATTTGGTAGCACAAGGCTACTCCCAAGTCAAGGGTATCGACTACGGTGAAACCTTTGCTCCCGTTGCTCGTCTTGAATCCATTCACATGTTGATTGCATATGCTTCTCATCATAACTTTAAGTTACAACAAATGGATGTGAAGAGTGCTTTTATTAATGGTCCCATTAATGAATTGGTTTACGTCAAGCAACCCCCCGGGTTCGAGGACCCCTACTTTCCCGATCATGTGTATCAACTCGATAAGGCACTCTATGGCCTTAAACAAGCCCCACGTGCATGGTATGACCACCTTACCGAGTTGTTACAAGACCGTGGTTTTGAAGTTGGGCTAATCGACCCCACTATTTTTACTAAGAAGGTCAAAGGGGAGTTGTTTGTGTGCCAATTATATGTTGATGATATTATCTTTGGTTCTCCTAACAAAGCTTTCAATGAGGAATTTGCCGCTCTCATGACCTTAAAGTTCGAGATGTCCTCCATGAGAGTTGAAGTTCTTTCTAGGGTTCGAAGTGAAGCAAAGAAGAGAAGGAACTTTCATCAGTCAATCCAAATACACTCAAGACATGCTCAAGAGATTCAAGCTAAGTGACGTCAAGCCGGCTTCCACTCCAATGCCCACCAAGTGCCAACTTTACTTAGATCCCAATGGTAAAGTGGTGGATCAAAAGGTATATCGTTCCATGATTGGATCCTTGCTTTACCTTTGTGCATCGAGACCGGACATCATGTTGAGTGTGGGAATTTGTGCACGGTTTCAAGCCGCACCTAAGGAAAGTCACTATGTGGCGGTCAAACGAATCTTTCGATATTTGGCTCATACCCCAAACTTTGGCTTATGGTACCCAAGATGATCAAACTTCAAGCTTGTAGGGTACTCGGATTCCGATTGGGCGGGAGACAAAGTGGATAGGAAGTCCACTTCCGGAGGGTGCCAATTCCTTGGTTGCTCTTTGGTAAGTTGGTCTTCCAAAAAGCAAAGTTGTGTGTCTCTCTCGTCCACCGAAGCGGAGTATGTGGCGGCCGGTAGTTGTTGTGCACAACTCTTATGGATGAGGCAAACTTTAAAGGATTACGGTGTCACTTGTGACAAAGTGCCTCTTTGGTGTGACAATGAAAGTGCCATCAAGATCTCTCTCAACCCGGTGCAACACTTCAAGACGAAGCATATTGAGATCCGGTATCACTTCATCCGGGATCACATTAGGCAAGGAGAGATCGAGCTCAACTACATCAACACTCATGATAACCTTGTAGATATCTTCATGAAGCCCTTGGATGAAGCAAGATTTCGCGAGTTAAGGCATGAGCTAAATATCATTGATTCAAGCAATGTCGCTTGAACTCGCGCACACCCTATCACGCTCAACTTGTTATCTAGTTTAGGTGTAGGCATGGACATAGGGGGAGTGTTATTCTCTCAATGAACTCTCCCTCCCCCCATTATGCATAAATTGATAAGTCTTTCACCTTAGCCATTGTTGATGGCACTTGTGCTTCAAAGACGAGTTTTGGTCACGGGCCCAAGGTTAAAATATTCGCGGTGCCATACCTTTTGACTCAAACATAGGTCGCCTCGGCCACCGCCCTCTTTTGAAGAGGTGTGTCTTGGTCGTTTGCTGTTGTGCTTTGTTGTTTCTCTCTTGCCATTTTTGTCGTTTCGTCGAGCTAAAGCCGTGTCTGTTTAGTTGCCGTGGCGTGCTGGGCGGTACTACCGCTGGTGGTGCGCGGTACTACCGCTTATAAGCGGTACTACCGCCCCCAGCGCGGTACTACCGCTGAGGGACGGGACCTGAGGGTTAAGTCGAGGCAGGGGGGTTTCTTCTCCCCCATACCCATTCACTTCGCCCCTCTTGTCTCTTCCTCTCTCCAGCCTCCTCTTGCTGCGGGAGGGCTCCGGCGGATCTCCATCTCCGGGGCGTCCCTCTCCATTTCCTTTGGTGGAGTCGATCCCCACCTCGTCCTCTTGCCATGGATGTCGGTATTGCCCCCGTTCCTTCTTTCATTTTGTCTCCTTTTTGTTCTTGTTTCTTAGGGGCAATGGTGGTTGCATCTCTAGATTTTTGGCAAAATCTAGGCATGAGTTGGTTGGAGAAGGCAACTAGACTTTCTAGATTAGAGTTTGGTAGGATTATTTTTGAATTTGGTAGGCCGGTAGTGCCGGATCTGACCACGGTAGTAGGAAATCACTGTTTCACCGCCTCGTGCTATGAAATTGCTGTTTATCCGCCTCAAGCCATACTACCGCTCCCTTTGGAGAGGTACTACTGCTTGACCTAGAGCGGTACTACCGCTCCCTTCGGGGTGGTACTACCGCTTGGGGCGGTACTACCGCGGGCAGGTCATGGTACTACCGCTGCATGCCAATTTCCATCATTCTCCTGCCTTACCTTGATCTGTTTGTTGTGTTTGTTGGCTTATGCTCGTTCTTTCTAGTTGTTTCGCGTTGTTCTTGTGTTTGGCTCCAGGTGATGACCGTTCCGAGCAGCAAGGTCGTCGTATCAACCCCGGGCGTGCCACATCAAAACACTACCGCACCTTAGAGCCTGTCGGTGGTTCCTCGAGCACCCAACCGCCTCCAGCAAGTGCTTCTGCAAGTGTTCCTCCACCTCCTCAGCAATCGAAGCAAGCCGCCAACAAGCCAAAAGGGAAGACTATGACTGAGATGACCAACAAGGAGTTTTGGGAGAAGCGTTGCTGCAACCCCTGTGCGGTGGACCAAGAACCCACTTTGGTCAACCGCCCGTTCTGGAACCGTTTTCAGTTTGCCATCTACTTTCATGTGATCAAGGCCAAGAAGAATCTTTTTGTTGATGTTTGCTCCATTGACACTGATGCTATGCAGAAGGATCCGGAGTACTTTGGCAAAGCTCTTTAGATGTGCACTCAGCTAAACATTCTCGGGATCATGCAATTCAATAAGGATTTCGATGCGGATTTGGTGGCTCAATTCTATGCCACCGTCCACCTTGGGACGGATGTCGACAGGACTCTAACATGGATGACCAATGGCAAGCTGCTTTCTGTCAAGTGTAAGGCTTTCATGGAGTTACTTGATGTGGTGGATACCGGGCTTGAGACTCCTGTCGGTTTTCGTCCTCACCGCAATGCTACATCCACCCACAAGCAAGCCCTTTGGCCCTACTGCACTGTGAGGGTTCACCCAGTCACTCAGAAGAAGACCTATGAGCTGTCTCCGTATCTGGACATTCTTCATCGCATATTCCGTGAGACTCTCTTCCCTCGGATCGGGAATCTGGATATGGTCCACTCTTACCTCGTGGACATGCTCCTTTTCTATCAGCATGAGAAGGAATCAAGCACTGGAGAGAGCCTGGATATCTCTCATGTCATGTGGTCTGAACTTCTATCTACCGTGTTTGAGCGCAAGTGTCCTATCTATGGTCCATTCATCATGAGGCTCATTGAGAGGGCTTGGGCACAGACTTATCTCAGAGTGCTGCTAGAGACTGGAGACTTGGTGTCTCATGAGATCAAGAGTCTGAGGAAGAAGGACAACTGGACAGCGCCTCACACAGGGGGTCCATCTGCTACTGCTGCCACAGGGGGTCCGTCTGTTGATGCTGCTGCTGCCATGAGGACCGAGGGTGAGGCTGCTACTGATGATCATGAGGAGAACTTTGGCCCCTCTAGTGCAGAACCGTCGTGGGCACAGAAGCTTAAGAGCAAGATGAAGAAGCTTTTCTGCATGGAGTCTCATGGTCAGTACATGATTCATGTGGCGGAGAAGCATGCTAGGACGCGCCACAAGGAGCTCATGCATCAGATGGGAGCAACTGTTGTCAATGGGTCTGAGGGTCAGATCACTGAAGAGGAGGACTGGATTCATCAGAATTTCCAATGGACCGACTCCGATGCCGAGCAGTTTTTGACCCACGATGAAGATGCAGAGATGTGATGTTCGAGACCTTCCCCTCCCATCACCTGGAGTCGTAGTGTCACTCTATGCCCTTTTTGGTGTCTCACTGCCAAAGGGGGAGAGAGTGTAGGGATTTGCTTCTTGTGTCGTGCTTTGAGTCGTCTTGTGTTTTCTTGTGTGTTCCTTCTTTGGTTTGGTTTGGTGTGAGACCTAAGTCCTAGTCATATGGTGTAAGACATATGCTCCCTATCGCTACCTTATTACTTATGTCACTTCAGAGTACTATAGTTTATATTGAGATGCATGCTTGTCCTGTTTATTCTCTTCTCTCATATATCTTGTGCTTAGTGTTGTTGGACTATAAAATATAGGGGGAGTGTTGATCCGAATGTGTGTGTCGTGCCTTATCTTGGTGCACACATTTGGGGGAGCCCGTCTATATTTTGTAGTTCTTAGTTTTATTCGTTTCAATTCTTTTCCTTGCGCAAATCCCTTGTTGTCATCAATCCACCAAAACGGGGGAGATTGTTACGGCATATCTCTCTCAAGGTAGTTTTGGTGATTGATGACAACATGTTTGCGGACTAATCTTGTGCGTTGGATTATTCTCAGATTCTCCCCTGGCACGAGACGCTTTCTTCCCCTCGGAGTGTATTTCAAGACGGTGTAGCTCTTTCGTTTCTTTCTAGGTGGACTAGTTGCATAGAGGGCACCGTACTATCAAGAGGGGGTCCGCTGGGGTTTTGCTTGGGTGGAATCATCACGTACACATCAGCTTCTCACCCTCCGAGCTTTTCCTATCCATTGAAGAGATCTCTCCTCTCTTCCTTGTTCTGTCTAGGTCTAAGCGGCAGTACCACGCACCCAGCGATAGTACCGCTGAGAAGCCACAAGCGGCAGTATTGCTTCGCAGCGGTAGTACCGCCGTGGCTCCACAGCAGTAGTACCGTTGGGGGCCTGGAACCTCCGCTGGTCCTCAGCTTTTTGAGACATCCCTTCTCTCTCTCTCGCACCCCAGTGGTAGTACCACACTGCCTGCGGTACTACGGCCGAAGGGTCACAAGCGGCAGTACCGCTCCACAGCGGTACTACCGCCCTTGACCCCACTGTCGTAGTACCGCTGGGTAGTTTGGCTCCTACCGCCTCGATTCGAGAGGTCTTTTTCTCGTGTCGGGTTTTGTGGCACTAGTCACGGTTGTAGTGGCGGTAGTACCGTTCCAGGAGCGGTAGTACCGCCCTACCACCGCGGTAGTACCGCATTTGGGTCCGTTCCCTACTAAGTCTCCTCAGTGCGGCAGTACCGCTGGTTGGCGCGGCAGTACCGTCGCCTGGCGGTAGTACCGCCCCCTCTCAGCGGTAGTACCGCCCTGTGCGGGGCTGGTTGGTGGGGGGCAACGGGATTGTTGCCCCCACTATAAAAGGGAGTCCCCTTCCTCCTTCTCACCCACCTCTTCCTCCCCCAAGCTCCATTTATTGCTCAAGCTCCATTAAATACTCCAAGCTTCATTTCCGCCCGATCTATCTCTCTAGCCAATCAAATTTGTTGATTTGCTCGGGAGTGGTTGAGAAGGCCCCGATCTACACTTCCACCAAGGGATTTTCGATTCCCCCACTCATCCCTAGCGGATCTTGTTACTCTTGGGTGTTTGATCACCCTAGACGGTTGAGTTCACCTCGGAGCCATATTCCATTGTGGTGAAGCTTCATGGTCTTGTTGGGAGCCTCCGATTAAGTTGTGGAGATTGCCCCAACCTTGTTTGTAAAGGTTCGGTCGCCGCCTTCAAGGGCACCAATAGTGGAATCACGGCATCTCGCATTGTGTGAGGGCGTGAGGAGAATACGGTGGCCCTAGTGGCTTCTTGGGGAGCATTGTGCCTCCACACCGCTCCAACAGAGACGTACTTCCCCTCAAAGGAAGGAACTTCGGTAACACATCCTCGTCTCCACCGGATCCACTCTTGGTTATCGCTTACCTTTACTTGTGCAAGCTCTTTATTATTTCTACCCTTGCTTGTTTGTATGCTTGTTGTTATTGCATCATATATGTTGCTCACCTAGTTGCACATCTAGACAACCTACTTTGATGCAAAGTTTAATTTGGTAAAGAAAAGCTAAAAATTGGTAGTTTCCTATTCACCCCCCCCCTCTAGTCAACCATATCGATCCTTTCAAAAGTAGTATAGACTGGCTATCCAGCCGCTTTGTAGGTCAAAAGGGAAAAAGGGGGTAACCCAGTACACACATCTATAAGGAACCTTTCTCTTTGTTGAAAAGGGAAAGGAACTAGGGGGTCGGGTAGTTTGTGCACGACTACATTTGCTGCCCTCACATAGGTAGAAGGTTCAAAGAGAACAAATATGGGACCAGCGCATATATGCTGCTTGGCTACATACTCTGCATCACCCATTTATACGTGTGGACGCACATGGTGCTGGCATGTCCCATGTAGCTATTTTGCTGTTGTTAATCTCAGAATTAACTACTGATCTGTTTTAAAAGAATTTCTCTGTTAATATGAATCAATGCAACCGTTTTAGAAGTGCTACTGCCCTATACTTTGTTTTCCATCAAGATAAGGTAGATGCTTCTTTTTGTGGCCGCATGTTTCATCCTCCTTTATTGGCCAGTAATTGTTTTCTTTTTTGCCTCTTAAAACAGGGATATCTATTCAACTTGTTGCTATATAAAACTTAAATGTCACACCGGCAACTTTGCTTGATTCCAGTGCAACTACACAAAACTTGATTGGATTTCCTATTCGTGTTGGTAGATTCGTATTTTATGTTGGTCGTCTCATGAAAGGTCAGTACAGGCCTTCATCCACATGATTGTGCAGTGTGCTTTGAGATGCTGTGCTACTTGTATTGGTACTGTTTTAAATAAATGATGAATTGAAGCTATTGTATTGCTGTCTTTTCCCATTAAGTAGTGAACAAAAATGGGACCAACCCAGACATGATGCTTGTTGCTTTGTTACAACAAATTCAGCATGACCCCCTTTATAAGCCAGTAATTGATGCCACTCTCAGAATTAACTACTGAATCTTATCTCAAAACTGCAACACTTGTTAGGGATTGGCGGGATTACCATTTTTGTGGCCGCATGTTTCATCCTCTTTTATTAGCCAGTAATTGATTCCTTTTTTGCCTCCGTTTATACAGGTATATCTATTCAACTTTTTGCTATTGTGACATTTTGCTTCGCTATGCGAAACACTTTGCTTGATTTCAGTGCAACTGCACAAAACGAGATTGGATTTCCTATTCGTGTTGGCAGATTCGTATTTTATTGTTGCCGGTCTCATGAAAGGTCAGTACAGGCCTTCATCCACATGATTGTGCAGTGTGCTTTGAGATGTTGTGCTACTTGTATTGGTACTATTTTAAATAAATGTTGAATTGAAGCTATTGTATTGCTGTCTTTTCTCATTAAGTAGTGAACAAAAATGGAACCAACCCAGACATGATGCTTGTTGCTTTGTTACAACAAACTCTGCATCACCCCCTTTACAAGTAGATGGAAGCACATACTGTTGTTGCGCCCACTCTACCTTGGAACTGAATCTTAGTTCAAGACTGCAAACACTTGTTAGGGATCGTCCGGAGTACCATTTCTTTTAGGGATCGTCCGGAGTACATGTTTAAGAAATGTATTGTTCAGATAATGTCTCTGTTATTATATATCAGTTACAGACTTACAGTGTTTTACAAATGGTACTATCCTGCTTTGTAGTTCTTTCTACATGTTTAACCAAGGTATTGTTAAGATAATGTCTCTGTTAAAATGAATCAGTCGCATTGTTTTAGGAATGATACTTTTCTGCTTTTTCGTTCTTTATACATCTTGAAACAAGGCATTGTTAAGATAATGTCTCAGTTAATATGAATGAATCACAGTGATTGAGAATTGCTACTCTCCTGCTTTGTTTCCCATTAAGATAAGGTAGATCAGTAGATGTTTTTCTTCTGGGAGTACAAGTCATCAACCGTTATTTCTCAGTAATTGTTTCCCTTATACCTTTTGTTGCTTACAAGGATATCAAAATTAAAGCTTGGTTTTATTCCAACTTCGATTTTAGTTCAACTGCACAAAAGGAGCCAATGTGTCCAAGACAAACTGCTGCATTACTGGGTCCAGTTGGTCGTTCCACTTTGCAGAAAGAAGCAGTCATTGTTTGCGATACATTACAGAAGGAATGACCGAGAAGCTTTACAGAGTATTAGGCGCTCCACTATGTAGGCGAAAAGAGGTGCCAATTTCACCTTCTCTTAGTTTGGCACCGAATCCCTCCATTGCTACAGCCGGTGCCATAAATATTAGACACCGGTGACATGACTAGTCTGCAGAGACCATTGGAAATTTAACAAGACGTGGAGTGCCCTGGGCAAGAAGTGCCCGAACAAGTACAAGAAGCGACATGACTCCACGATCATAGGCATTACATATTTTGAATGGGAAAAGCTTGTCAAAGTTTAATCATTGATGTTAGCAAGAAGACATTAGTTTAATATATTGGAATTGGAAAACCTTGTCAAAATTTGCTCATTGATGTTAGCCAGAAGACATGCATTTGATATTTTTGAGTGGGACGCCCTTGCTGTGAGCAGCGTCGAGTGTTTTTTTTCCTATTCTTGTGTTCAGTTTAGAAGTAAATAGTTACTCCGCTGAGATATTCCTGTGTTAAGAGTTTGTTCTGAATATTGTCTATGTAATGCCAGGCCTTGTGTTTGATTGCAAAGTTGAGCTTGGAATGTTGTGGCATGCGGCATCACGAGCTGTTCACCGTGCCTCCTGAGAATAATGCTTCGTATTGTTTTGCATGTCGATCTAATGCCAGTGATTTTCTTGTTAAGAAGATCATCCTCTTCTGTTGTTTCCGTGCTTAAGAAGTTCATCATATGATGTTTCATTCATAGCCTATACGACAAGTTGGGTAGGTTAGACGTGAAACCATATGATCTTCCGACCAACTCATGATATTAGGCCGTGATTGGATCGTCATTTTCCAACCAAAACCGCTTGTAAAATTGACGCTTGTAAATTAAAGCAGATGGTCTCGGGCGAAGGCGCTTGGTTTGTCGATTTCAACTAGTAAAATATCGGAAGTACTTGACACACGATAAAAACACTGAACGACACTCGGACGATTGCTAATCCAGCCATTAGCTGTTGTTTCAGCCTTGCCCATGGATGACATGATACACACGTCGTGCATGTATCATCTGGTAATGTTGTCCATATAGCAGTGCTCGTAAAATATACACTGGTCTCTCAAATTACACGTGTAACCCGTCGGTTTTACTTACAGACCTCGGGCCCTCGGTTTCATTACGCCTATATTTTACACATTGTTTTCGATGACGAGTAAATTACACTTGTATGTTAATACATGTTTGAAATAAAACAGAGCTCCCAAGCGCGGCCTTACCGTTTCATGCTGTCTCAGTTTCTCGAAGGTGCTCATAGGTGTACGATAATCCTGGCTTCCTGAATGAGTAGCGGGCGCTGTATCAGACCATCTGTAGGGCCCGCGAGGCCCTCTCCGTTGTCCTTCGAGTTGTTGCGCTCGCCGTGGCGGAGAGCTTTGTTTACATCGTCAACGAACATGAGGATTCAGGAGATGACTTTATTTTGACTGGATGACACTAGGGACCCACTAGGGCCATAGCCGTACATACGCAAGTGCCTCCTTATTATGTACAACTATATTTTTTTTGCTTTCTCCTGGTTTCCTGACATCACGGTCCCACACCATTGTCAACCTATGTAGTCAATATAAACGAGAGAAATGCACAAGGTGCGGCCGACAGCTGGGACCAAGCAGCTCGAGCAGTATTTGTGTTTTTGAGGTGTGAGCACCTCAGAGTTTTTCTTGGCGATGATTTCGTTGTTGTTCAGAGGAGAGCAGGGTATTAACTGGGCGGGCTGTGGCCCGTCTAGCCCAGGCCAGATATCAAGCCCAGATACTAATTTTTTCAAGATGAAAATGGCTAGCCCAGCTATATGTCTTTTTGAGGAATACCCAGGCAAGGTCAACTTGTTATTCTCCGCCCCGCTGGGCTGCAAATCTTTCCTCGGAGGGATGCATTAGGCTTAACAGGAAAATGGGCTTTAAAAAATAATAAATGGGATGTAATTACAAAAACTAGGCAGTAACTATAAAAAAATGCACCAAACACGAAATTAGTTTATAAAATATTATTTATGGATTTTAAAAATCTTAAATTTTCATTGTTGCGCGCGCAATGTTTTGTTGGATTTTTACGTAATACAAATTTATATTTAATATGACTAGAAATTTCGGGATAAAAATATTTTGGAGCCCATCAAAATGTGGGAAATTTTATTGAATTCTGTCTTCAACGGTTGGTTGAAATTATTAATCATTGTCCTAGCTAGAAAATGGGCTGTACTTTTAACAAACTGTAAATGGGCTGTTGTAAATTCCATTAGAATTCCAAAATGGATTGTACATTCTTACAAAACACAAATGGGCTATAAGTTCTCTGCCACACACTTGTGGGCCCACTAAGTGACGCGCCCCCTAAAAAAATAAGTTGACGCGTATGCAAGGCTTTGCCAACTTATTATAGTCAACACACGGTTCTAGCAGCAGTGATCGTTGGATGTCTATCCAACGGATGTCGTGCTTCTTCTTCAATCTCGGATATTCTTAGCTTCGGCCGCCCAAAAAATGATTCCTCCCCCTGACATCTGGGGCGCACCATTTCGGAGGCTGACCTGTGGGCCTACTAAGTTGGAGCGTACCAAGGGCTTTGTCAAATTAGTCAATAATAAACATTTCTAGCTTCAGTGACCGTACGATGTCCATCCAATGGCCGTAGTGCTTCTTCAACCTCTGGTCTTCTTGGTCCAGCCGCCCAAAGCAGCGCCAGTCGTGCCGCCTGCTCCTGCCTCCCGTGGCCGGCTGTGCTGCCGCGGAGGCCTCCCACCCCCATACTACTCCCACCGCTGGCCAGGCCATCCCTCCACTCACCCACACCCCCTGTTATTCTGCGGCGACGACAGCCTCACACCGCAGCCGAACCAGTGAACGCTCGTACTCCTCTCCGCGCGGGCTTCCACTGCTGCGTCTTCCCCGGCTCCGCGTCATCCCCTTCCTAGGCCTCGCCGTCGTCCAGACCACCGCCCTGGTGCTCTTGGCGCAGCATGGTCAACATGGTCAACGACCGACTTCCATCGGAAGAGTACTATACGGGGAGAGGCTGACAGCTGGGTCCAGGCGACCGCAAGGAAGTGCCTCCTTATTACGCGCAAAATAATTATTCCTCCACCTTACAGCAGGGACCCACCGGACGGGCCACCTTATTTCGCGAAAAAAACGTTTTCCCCCTGACTGCTCGGACCCACCGAACGGGCCAGCGTATTTCACGAAAAAACGCCCCCCCCCCCGCTGTCAGCTCGGACCCACCGGAAGTGCCTCCTTATTATGCACAAAAAAATGAATACTCCCCCTGCTAGCTAGGACCCACCATGGTGGGAGGCTGACTTGTGGGCCTACTAAGTTGACTGGGACGGGGGCCTTTGTCAACTTTAGTCAATATGAACGATTCTAGCTCCAGTGACCATACAATGTCCATCCAACGGCCGTAGTGCGTCTTCAACCTCTGGTCTTCTTGCTCCAACCGCCCAAAGCAGCGCCGGTCGTGCCGCATGCTCCTGCCTCCCGTGGCCGGCTCTGCTACCGCGGAGGCCTCACCGCCCCCTACTATTCCCACTGCTAGCCAGGCCCTGCAACGACGGCAGCCTCACACCGCAGCCGAACCAATGAACCCTCGTACTCCTCTCCGCGCGGGCTTCCACTGCCGCGTCTTCCCCGGCTCCCTGTCGTCCCCTTCCTAGGCCTCGCCGTCGTCCACCGCCCTGGTGCTCTCGATGTGGCATGGTCAACGTGGTCAAGGAACGACTTCCATCGGACGTGGACTATACATGGAGAGGCTGACAGGTGGGTCCACGGCCGTAGCAAGGAAGTGCCTCCTTATTACGTGCAAAATAATTATTCATCCACCTGACAGCGGGGACCCACCGGACGGGCCACCATATTTCGCAAAAAATGTTTCCCCCCTGACTGCTGGGACCCACCAGCTACACCTTCACACGCAAGGAAGTGCGTCCAGGCAAAAAAAAACAAAATGATTCGCCCCCCTAACTGCTGGGACCCACCAGCTACATCTTCGCACGCAAGGAACTGCCTGACAGTCAGGACCCACCTAGTCGAAGCATACGTAGCATTGTCATTCTGGTCGCGAATGTGTATGTACATATATACTGGTTGATGTAGAGGCGCGCATGTGTCGTAGTAGAGGCGCACACGTAGCATGTACACGTACGTACAGCGGTCAGGGTGCAAGAAATAAAATACGGCCACATATGTGTACATACGGGCGGGGTCTCGAACGCCTACTCGCGCATACGTACGGCGAGGGCTCGTGTACATGGCTGGGTTGGAACGGAGAAACAACATCGTCGTCGTGTTCATGGGGAGGCAACGGAATGCGTCGTGTTCATGGGGAGGCAACGGAATGCGTCGTGTTCATGGGGAGGCAACAGAATGAGTCGTGTTCATCGAGAGGGCTTGGACAGAACAGGTGATGGACACGAGGCCTGGCGTACCGCAGAACGGAGGAAACATCCTTGTGTTCGACCGGCCACGTTCGAAACGGGATCCTGTTCATCGGGAGGGGTGTGGCGTACTGCAAAACGGAGGAAACGGACCTCCTACGGTCGAAACGGGGGTCCTGTTGATCGGGAGGGGCGTGGCATACCGCAAAACGGAGGAAACGGACCTCCTACGGTCGAAACAGGGGTCCTGTTGATCGGGAGGGGTGTGGCGTACCACAA